>NC_056746.1:417811645-417841771 GCF_019279795.1 Protopterus annectens
TGCCAAAAAAGCAATTACTAGAAAATGGAAAACAAAGTCTAAACCACTGTACTAGACGCAGTGAATATGGTAACAGAGATTAGTAGACAACTGGAAACCAGATCTTTAGAAAGTGGTAGGAACAAATTACATAAAAAAATGAGAATTGTGGGAACAATACATACAGAATAAAGTTTTGGAGGAATGAGGTATAAAAGAAGGCAGGATTTGAATGAGCTATGTAATGTCTGACTGACAGTAGGTGGAAAGATGATAAGCGATGTCTAATGTTTGCAACTAAAAATATGTCCATATGGTTTATTTTCATTTATATTAATGTATGATTGATTACCTATGTCATAAGTGATAATTTAATAAAGATGTTTGTTTAAAAAAATTAAATCTCTCAGTGTCACATGACCAACATACAATGAGAATCATTGGAGAAAAACATCAGGTTTCATTTAATGTATTTCGTTAAGACAAAAATACAGTATTCTCTTTGCATAAGTCTAGAAATGCAACCATATAACAGCAGGCCTCAAATTGTCTGCAGACAGCATTGCCCATACCATCTCTATCTTAATAAACCAATTCATACTAGAATCATACGTCTCCTCACTATGGAGATACACCTTTATCATTCCACTCCATAAAGGAGACAAAAACACTGACAATGTTCGGCCCATAGCCATCCTATCCCCACTATCAAAAATCATGGAGAAATGTATTCAATCCCAAATGATGTCCTATATGACCCAAAACAACCTAATAACCCCTACACAACATGGTTTCCTTCCCGAGCATAGTACCATCACTGCCCTCCTCTCCTTTCTAGACTCCATAAACCTTGCTCGCAACTATGGCAAAATAGTTTCTACTCTGTTCCTTGAGCTCTGCAAAGCCTTTGATACCATTTCTCACCCCTTACTATTATCCCAACTCTCCTCTCTCAACCTCTCCCAGCCTGCCATCACCTGGTTCACCAGCCACATCTCTGAAAGACAGCAAGCCATCAAATGGAAAAACTTACGCTCTTCCTTTCTACACACCCCTGCTGGAGTTCCCCAGGGTTCCATCCTAGACCCCATCTTAACATCTTCATTAATAACTTCCATCAGTCTCTCTCCGATGCCACACTAACTCAATATGCGGACGATTCAACCATTATTTGTAAAGCAGACTCCCCCTCCAACCTAATTCTCAAAACTCAGTTAGCCTTCTCTAATACCAAATCATGGATGCACAGTAATAATCTCGTCTTAAATGCCAATAAAACAAAGTTAATGATCTTCTCCCCATTGAAAAACACCAATATAGACCAAAAACTCTTACAGTGACTGCTCAGAATAACAGCCCCATAGAAATAGTATCACATGTCAAACTGCTCAGTGTCATAATTGATGAAAATCTAAAATTTGATATCCATTTCCAAACTAATATCAAAAAAACTCACCAAAAACTAGGTCTCCTGTATAGACACAATCAGTACCTTACCCCCCTCCACCAGACACACCCTTACCTCTACTTACCTTCTTCCCTCTCTTATGTACGGCGCCGCCCATTCACTAATCTTCAGCTAGGCTTACAGGCCAAGTTGGAAGCTTGTTGCATAAAATCTCCAAATTTGCCACCAACTCCAGAAAGGTCTCCCTCTCTCTCCACTCTCTGAACTGGCTTGAACATCCTACCTACCACAAACTCCTTAGACTTACTACTGCTCACAAGCTCATATTCAAACCTTCAAGTTGTCCTTCTCTGCCCACCTCTTTAACCCCTTAAGTTCCCAACCGCTCTCTAAGATCAGAAAACCACAATCTTCTAGACATATATAAGCCTTGTCGACTCCCTGGCCACCTACTATTATCCTGCTTCCTAGTCAAACTCTGGAATTCTCTCCCTTCCATCATTCGAAATACTCAGAGCCACTCAAACTTCAAAACTCTTATCCACTCTCACCTCCTTTCAAAGTGGGAATGCTCCTGTACCCCTACCACATAAACTCTAACACCATCTCCCATGCACTATATACCTCAACCTTCTATCACTGTGCTCTCTTACCTTTGCCTCTACTTCCTCTCCTACCCTATACCTCATAAACGCCCCCCCAACCCACTTCCTTTCTGAACTTTATACCACCTTGTATCTCTCCCAGCTCCTCTTCTTATTTTAAATCTTATATTAGGAGAAAAATGCAGTGTAATTTTACTATATGGAAAAACTTCACATACTCATACAAAGGACATACCAGCTAAGTTCCAGAATCAGATCAGTTTGTCTCTAGTAACAAATGTGTACATGTAAACAGTTCAAGATTGCATACATTTCATTGTAAAAGTTTTAAAACTAAAAAAATATTTTTGGAAAAAGGATTGTATACATTTCATGCAGAAATTACAGTTTACCAAGACATCAGAAACAGACTTGTGTAACTGAGTTATCAGATTACAGGCAAGTAACCAAGTAATATGAAGCACAAAACACTCCACCGGATCCACAACTGGTAAAATTTAATAGTGTAGACACAAAGATATATAAACGTTAAAAACAGGTACGTTTTCGTCACAAACTTCTTCAGATAAGCTACACACACCACCACCTTCATTTAAATATCATTTCACAGTTAACCCCACCCAATGAAAGCTTGCAATGACTCACAGTTCCTAATTGATTAATTAAATACAAGTTACTGCAACCTTCAAACTTCCCTGTCACAATCCCACTTGATACTGATATAAAGTGCAATGTGCGTAACAATTATAAATGAATTTATATCAAATAAATATCAAATACATACATGTATAAACCATATAAATCCACTTATATATAACAAATGTATACCATTTGGAGTTGTATACCTTACTTTAGTTAAATATACATAGTAAAAAACTTATGAGTAGGCACCATCTAGTAGACAATCAAAAACTTTTTTTTATATAAAAACTCTTCTCTCTCTAGTCTAAAACCTTTTATAAAACTTTTTATATAAAAACATTTTATCAAATAAAAGTTCATTTACATTCCTTTGTAAGCTATATTCAAACAGTTCAAGCCCTATCTATAACTTAGCAGATCTAAGCTTTAATACAGACATAATAGAGATCAGATCATTTAAAACCAGTTTTTTTACATGCTTCCAATACTACTTGCCAATACAGCTCTCTGTATTCAACCCTTGTTTCCCATGGTCCACCTCTTGGGTCAATAGCTACGGTTTCTAGAACAAAGAATCCAAATTCAGCTGCCTTACATACACAGGTATGCTTATATAGGACATTATTTTCATGTCTCATTTTTATATCATAGAGGTGTTCGTATAAACTGAGTTTTCTCTCACTCTTCCCTATGTAAAATGACTCACATATTTTAACAAATCGCTAAATATATAATTCCTTTGGTATTACAATTCACGTATAACTTCTTGTTACGAGATTTTAAATATATTGAGGCTCCTGTTAAATGGGAACAGTAATTGCAACTACCACATTTAAATAAACCTTTTTTGCTGTTCCTAGAGTGTCCTTCACTTCTTCCTATTTGAGTGCCCATCTCTAACAAATTCTTAATATTTTTACCTTCTTGGTATATGTACTTTATTTCTTTATCAAAAATATAATCCAAATCTATATACCTTGGCAAAATTCAACCATTCTTTTTCTATAACCTTTCTAATCAGACCAGCTTGTCCATCATATGTGAGTGTAATACCTGAACTGCAGTTATCTACGTCGTTATCTACTGCATCATTAAATGCATGAATAGAGACTAATTTTCCAAGTATAGGGAAAAACGTGGTTTTTCTTCCCTCTATTACCTCTAGGCTGATTTGTGTCAGCAGGTCCTTTGGATAACCCCTATCAAGAAATAATTTTATAATGTATCTAACTTATTTAAATATCTCATCTTCAGATGTCATCCTACTTGCCCGCACCAGTTGTCCCTTTAGCTTGTTGTGTTTAGCTTATCTGAAGAAGTTGGTGATGAAAACGTACCTGTTTTTAACATTTATGTATCTTTGTTTCTACACTATTAAATATTACCAGTCGTGGATCCGGTGGAGTGTTTTGTGCTTCACACTACTTGGTTACTAGTTTTCCTAACACTTCATTCCTGTTTTTCGGTTATTAGTTTAATTTTGGAATGGATGCTTCACCGGGTGCTTTGCTTGAAGGGATCAAGAGAGGAACTGAAATTGGTGAGCTTTGTAAGCTCATTAGTCAAATTACGCAAGTTGTGGAGTTTTTGATACCCATCAGCCAATCAATGATGACGCTGGCGTCAACGCTGGCCATTCCAGGCAACCAGGAAGTAAGGGGACGTTCAGCTTCGAAGGAAGGAACGGCAACAGACGAACTTATTGTAGATGGCGATATCGCAGGCACCAGTAATGGAAGGAGTAGTAGTTTGGATGGTTTTCCCCATATTTTTTTGGTGCATATACTGTTGAAAAAACTATATCTACGAGTACTGGTGGTAACAGGGAGAGCAACACAACGCGGTTTATGGCAGAACATTCAGTGGTGTTACTAGGTACCAAACGAAATTAAAATTACATTTTAAATGTAAAATTCAAATTTAAAAGGAACAATGACATTGTAGATTCTAAAGGCACTTATGCTAAACAATTGTTGGATTTAGAATATTTACTACATAAATACAAACTGTGGGAGATGGACAATGCATATTTAAAATATTGTTTGCAACTAAATGTAGTGCCAAAGGGATTAAGGGTATGCAAATACCCAAATAATGTAAAAGAAGGCACGGACTTCCACAAACAGCTAATAGAGACCTTTGAACGCTGTGGTTGTGAAATGAGAGCCATTATAAAAAACAATGAAACTGAAATGGAAAACATCTATACCGTTTATTGAGCGTACTAATACTAACATTGTGAATGACAATGTATACTACTGAGACCGAGAAGGTTAAATATCATGAACTGTTGAAAAAGATTGAAATGAGGTACAAAACAGAAAGGCTAAAAAAATTGAAGGGGATTTGAACAAATACAAAGCTAACGCACACTACCCAAAGCCCAAGCAATATATTAGATATTACTATGACAAGAATAAATACAATAGGAAGGGGATGGAATTAGATGGTGACAATTATGAGCTCAATGACCCCACAGAATTTCCCCCACTAAGAAGGTCTGAGAGATTGTTGCAAAAAGGGACTGTTCAATATGGGCCAAAAAAACTTCAGGGGGAGGGGGTGGGAGACACAGACAAAGCAACCACGACAAGGAGCTTGGAACTAACTAAATGTATACATCAGGAAGGTTTTAAATATTCTTTTAATGGGTTTAATATATTTTCAATTACTCTAGTTTACTGGTCACTAAACCATTTTTTGATCCGTTTTCTAAAGGTTTTTCTTTCATACCTAGGGTAAGAGCAGATATTTTTAAATTACTAGTGGACTTTAAGCTTTTTATTAAGAGGAAAAATTTGGAGTTTTTTTTTAAAGGAAAGAAATTTATTAATAAGCAGGGTGAATTGTTTAAACGAAGTGTGTTTAACCCCCCTATTCATCTTCAATTGCGGAACTTTGAACTAGGACTAGAAACTGAAATAAGGAAAGTATTGAAATGTCAGAGGGTACAACCAAACATAACACCCGAGGAAAAAGAAACATAACACCCGAGGAAAAAGAAATTTTGACACTGGTAGGTGGGAACAAAAATCTTAGGGTAATGAAACCGGATAAGGGGGGAGGGGTTGTATTAATGGAATATATCACATATGAAGGGAAAATGCAAGAACTTTTAAGTGATATAAAAAAATACAATAGGGTATCTATAAACGAAGTGAATATTGCTTATAAGAAATTTTGTGAGATTCTAAATGATTTATTATTGGAAGGTTTGATTAATTTGGATACATATAATTTTTTATATATGTGGAAAAGCCTAGGGTACCAACAATATTTGGTATACCCAAAGTGCACAAAAATTTAAAAACCCTCCTTTGAGACCCATAGTATTGTCAGAGGGTTCTGTTACTGCACCACTAGCTTAATACGTGGATAAAAAGATTAAAGACCTAGTCAAAGATAATAAAAACATTTTAAATGTTTCATGGGATCTTTTGAAGAGACTAGACGGTTCAAAATTTTGTGAAGATTTAAGTTTTGTAACTTTGGATGTGGTTGATCTTTTTACATGTGTACCACATGAACTGGGGCTGAAATGGTTTGAAGAGATGTTGGTAGGTTATAAAGGTATCAACTTCAATGAATTTAGAACCATTCTTGTACTAATGGACATGATTTTAAGGAACATCTTTTTTGAAGGTGAATATTATAAACAAATTACTGGAGTAGCCATGGGCGCACATTGCGCCCCCACATATGCAAATTTAAATATGGCATATTGGGAAGAGAATTTTGTATTACATTCTCATTTTCACCAGCATTGGAAATACTATGGGAGATTTCTGGATGATATTTGTATCCTATGGACTAGTAGACAAGTTAAATTCAAAGAATTTTTTGATTACATTAATGGTTCAACATCTTTTAAGTTTCAGTTATGAATTTAATAAAAAACAAATTAACTATTTAGATGTCAATATACAGAAAGATGGTGGAAATTTTATATCTAAAATTCACCGTAAGGAGACATTTTCCAATTCATACTTGCACTACACCAGTTCTCACCCGCCACACCAGAAGACAGGTGTTGTAAAGGGACAACTGGTGCAGGCAAGTAGGATGACATCTGAAGATGAGACATTTAAAGAAGAAGTTAGATACATTATAAAATTATTTCTTGTAAGGGGTTATCCAAAGGACCTGCTGACACAAATCAGCCTAGAGGTAAATAGAGGGAAGAAAAAACAGGTTCGCCCCTATACTTGGAAAATTAGACTCTATTCATGCATTTAATGATGCAGTAGATAACAACGGACATAACTACAGTTCAGGTATTACACTCACATATGATGAGCAAGCTGGTCTGGTTAGAAAGGTTATAGAAAAAGAATGGTTGAATTTTGCCAAGATATCAGATTTGGATTATATTTTTGATAAAGAAATAAAGTACACATACCAAAAAGGTAAAAATATTAAGAATTTGTTAGAGATGGGCACTCAAATAGGAAGAAGTGAAGGACACTCTAGGAACAGCAAAAAAGGTTTATTTAAATGTGGTAGTTGCGATTACTGTTCCCATTTGTTAACAGGAGCCTCAATATATTTAAAATCTCATAACAAGAAGTTATACTTGAATTCTTTTGTGAATTGTAACACCAAAGGAATTATATATTTAGCGATATGTAAAACATGCGAGTCATTTTACATATGGAAGAGTGAGAGAAAACTCAAATCAAGTTTATATGAACACCTCTATGATATAAAACTGAGACATGAAAATAATGCCCTAAATAAGCATACCTGTGTATGTAAGGGAGCTGAATTAGGATGCTTTGTTCTAGAGACCGTAGCTACTGACCCGAGAGGTGGATCATGGGAAACAAGGGTTGATACAGAGAGCTGTATTGGCAAGTAGTATTGGAAGCATGTAAAAAACCTGGTTTAAATGATATGATCTCTATTATGTCTGTATTAAAGCTTAGATCTAAGTTATAGATAGGGCTTGAACTGTTTGAATATATCTTACAAAGGAATGTAAAAGAACTTTTATTTGATAAAATGTTTTTATATAAAAAGTTTTATAAAAGGTTTTAGAGAGAGAAAAGTTTTTTTACATAAAAAAGAAGTTTTTATGATTGTCTGCTAGATGGTGCTATTCGTTTATAAGTTTTTTTTACTATGTATATTTAACTAAAGTAAGGTTTGTTTGTGTCTTTCGGCTTTTCCCGGTTAGGGGTCGCCACAGTGGAACTACGGTCCGCTAATGATTGGTAGTTGATTTTTACGTGCCGAGTTACCAGCCCTGATGCACAACCTTCAACGAAGGTACACCCATTCGCGCATGTCTCCACGCAGAAGACGCTCTAGCTGAGAATTGAACAGGACAGCGTCTTACTGTGAGGCGACAACGCTACTGCAACACCACCACCGCGGGTCTATTTAACTAAAGTAAGGTATACAACTCAAATGGTATAATGTATAAATTTGTTATATATAAGTGGATTTATATGGTTTATACGTGTATGTATTTGATATACATCAATTCATTTAGAATTGTTATGCACATTGCACTTTATATCAGTATCAAGTGGGATTGTGACAGGGAAGTTTGAAGGTTGCAGTAACTTGTATTTAATTAATCAATTAGGAACTGTGAGTCATCATTGCAAGCTTTCATTGGGTGGGGGTTAACTGTGAAATGATATTTAAATGAAGGTGGTGGTGTGTTTAGCTTATCTAAAGAAGTTGGTGACGGAAACGTACCTGTTTTTAATGTTTATGTATCTTTGTGTCTACACTATTAAATTTTACCAGTCGTGAATCCGGTGGAGTGTTTTGTGCTTCATACTACTTGGTTACTAGTTTTCCTAGCACTTCATTACTGTTTTTCGGTTAATAGATTACAGGTAAGGTCAGCAAGCTGAATTAAAATGACAGTACTGTATGCCATAAAACAGTATTTGACAGTTTTATGCAATAAAAGTTCTTACTATTTACCCAAGAAAATTGCAGACAGTAATGATAAATCCTTGCATCATTCAGGATTACTGAAAGCGTTAAATTACATCAGCTAAGGGAATGACTGTGTGTAAAGTAGTTGGCTGAGACCTGCACACTGAAGAAATTATTTTCAAAATTATGACCTGAGGATCGCAGAGTGAACACAGAAAACTCAACAGTCAAGATTAATTTTATACAGGTGCAGAAACAAAAATATGAATACAGTGTTGGATTACTACTTTTGTTTCATTCAAGTTTATGACAGAGAATAATAATGCCAGTTAGGATTCAGTTTGATTTAATAATAAAGTTACAGCCTTTCCATTTCACTGTAGTATATTATGCATTTCAGTTACAGACTTGATTTATTAGTAACATAGGCCTAGTTCACTGTAGTACATTCTATCAGTCTGCTAAAACACTTACAAGAGTTTATTAGCAGCCTATGTTTATTTCATGCAGGAAAAATGTAAATAAGGTTAGGGCAACAAGCAATGCTATCAGATTATAATTGTTATTTTAAGGACCCAATACTGCTTTTTTGTGCTTTGCATATATTCCTACAAAAAGACATGCTGTCAGTTTGGATATTTCAAGTAATTTCCAACTTGGTTTTAAATTAAGTAAAAAAAATATTAAACCAGCCACCCAGCCTTACACAGGAGATGGGAGAAGGGGAGTTTGGAAGGTCTAAGTGTAAGTGTAAAAGGGACAATAAAGGACATCGGGACTGTGGCCCTTCCACTACCTCAGTGACTGGGGTAATGCAGCACAAGGCCTAAACTTGTCAAGAGCTGTGGTACACAACTCAAGTATCTACAGAAAGACAAGAGCACCAAAGCCAAAAGTAAAGATGTTTTTTCTTTCTTCTTCTTCTTCACTTGTTTAAAATGTGTTTCAGTTATCTAAATTCTTTAAAGTTAAAATGTGTATACAACAGATGTGCATTTATGCAGATTAGAGTTAAAGCAAGTATGCAAATGTTATGTTTTCGGACAATTGTATAACAGCACTAGTTTTCAGTTTATGCTTTTATCTGTATTCAAATGATACTAACAGAAAAACGGTATTCCTTTACTAATGGCTTAGATTAAGAATAATGCATTTACCAGATTTCAGTTTGTGCTTTTATCTGTGTTCTGGTAACACTGTCAGGAAAGGTATTCCTTTAGTATTAGTTTAGTAAGTTCCCAGAATTTAACATTTATCACTTTGGTGTAAATTTCAGTCACATTTCAGAATATGACATTCATACTCAGTTATGAGTTCAGTATAGTACATTTTAGTCAGATTTCAGAATATAATATGCATATTCAGTTATACATTTCTAACAGCATTACTAAACAGTTTACAACGTGCAATTACATCACACTATTATTCAGTCATTAATGTTAAGGGTTCATCCAGCCTTGTCCGCATATCCTGTTTGTTTTTACTTTGTGCTTGGTCTGGATACTCGGAGCATGGCAGAAGGAGGAGTCCCTGAACTGGGAACTTGTATACACTGATCGTTTTGTCTGCATTTTAGAGGTGGAAGGTAATCCTTTACTCTCAGATACTGATGGAACTGTTTTAGCAACTTCAGATACTTTGGAAGTGGATTTTAACAATTTTATGCTTAAATTCAAAGAGTTAGAAAATAAACTGTACAGATATAAGAGAATGCAAAAATATTGCATTTAGAAGGGTGTATACATTACAGGATTGTCCCAAGAGATTTACGTGTGGTGAAAATGCCTACTTAGGGAAATTTGTATCCCATGCTTCTAAAACTGTGGCAAGCTTTGAATCTTGAGTTGAGTTTCAACTATATGAAACTACTTCTTGAATTTTCTTCTACCTATTGAGATGTCGTTGAAAGAGATTATGGCTGATCAAGATGGACTTAATTTTCTTACATCCACAACCTGCAAACAAAAATTAGACAATTTATATACAGATGTGGCTGCTTAGGACAGGCAGCTGCAAGATATAAAGTGGGCAAAACTTGCTGATTTAAAAGAAAGCCGTACATTATCCTGGCCAAGAGATGAATAGTCTGCTCACTCAGGTCACTCTGCTAAGAATATGCTTAATACTGTGAATGCTGCCACTAATAAGCTGCCAGTTGAGGAAAATGCTGTGTTATTAGTAAGCCCTACCTCTGCTACTACAAAATCTGGGACTTTTAATTTAACTGCACTACTCCTTTAAATGTTTCTGCTGTAGATAGACAGAATGCATCTGTCGACAATGTTACACAACTTTCCGGGTCTACTTGTGGTATCAAGAAGTCATCTTTTTTGGATTTACAACTTCCAGAGCTGATAAAAGGGGAGAGACCAGAAAGGAATTGATCCAGCAGTGGGAATCACATGGGGCAAAACAGAACCCAGGTGCAAACACAGTTGGACACCTGCAGTCTGAAGCAAGATTCTGCAGACTTGATTTTCAATATTTCTTCTGTTGTTCTCACAGAAGAGCAAGTAAGAGTGATTAACAAAGGACTTTCCATTATACCAGCTAAACGTTCAGTACAGAGTGATGTTTTACTAGATCCAAGCCTTTTTTGTTAGAAACATTTCTTTAAAAACTGTTTTTGGTAATGCACAATCCCAGAATGTTACATTTAAGAAGCCTAGTCAATGTGTTCCAGCTAATGCACCTCTGGTTGAAGCATTCCTTAGAGTATGTGAGCAGGATATCAGAGAGGTGTTAAGTTACAAACATAAGACGTTTTCTATCATTTGACCGAGATAGAATTTAATGCTCCATTTGAATTAATGTCACTTGAACAATTGCAGATTAGGCCAGCTGATAAAGGGGGTTGGATTGTGCTTACGAACACTGCTAAATACTTAAAAGTATGACTGATATGCCGAGTGATGTTTCTACCTATCAGAAGCTAAGTGATATAAATATTAATGCACTTTTGAGTGATATACAGGTGAGCCTACATGAACTCCTTATGAAAGGCATCACTGAGAGAGACATATGAATTTTTTAGTCGAATATCCAACTATACCAATCATTTATGGCCTTTCGAAAGTGCATAAATATTTAAGGGACCCACCCATGAGTCCTATGGTCTCAGGTCCTGGGTGGGCCATCAAACAGCTTTCTATTTTTGTTGAAAAAAAAGCTACATCCTGTAGTTGACAAGCTGGACAATGTACTTTGAGATGCAAAGTATTTTCTTTCATTGTTGTATGACTGGTCATCTGGTTTTACTGGGACTAATCTTATACACATTACAATGGATGTTATATCACTGTTCACACAGATTCCGAATGCTATAGGCATTGACTTTGTTAGGCTCTTTTTGTCTGGACACTCAGGGTATAGTACTAAGCAGATACAACTGTTCTAAAGTTTTCTTGAGATGATATCAGAGAATAATGTTTTTGTGTTTGATGATCAGCTCTTTCTACAGAAAGTTGAGGTTGCCATGTGCACAATGTGTGCCAATAGCTATGCTAGTTTAGTCATGACTTATTGGGAATATCTGTATGTGCTAGCTGACCAAAATAGATTTTAGCAGTTCATCTTCTCCTATACTCGTTCTGTGGATGACATCTTCTTTATTTGGACAGGTCCACAAAATATGCTAACAGATTTTGTGGAGTATTTACAAAATTAACACAAGTTTCCTTACTTTCACTGTAAAATACTCAAATGAGATGATAAACTTTTTAGATGTCAATATTTATAGAACTCATACAGGTCTAAAGATGACTGTATACAAGAAGCCTTGCAAGAAAGCAAATATTTTACACAGATCAGCATACATCCACAGTTTGTTCATAGAAATGTGTTGAAAGGGCAGATTAGCAAGGCTGCGTAATAATGATAGTGACAAGTTAGAATCTTTTCCTCAGCAGAGAAAAGATTTTTATTAAGAAGCTATACAAAAGAAGAGACTGCTGCAGCACAGAACCAAGTGCCAAAACATAGGTCAAATCTGCTAGACCTTATTTTTCTGCTAGAAATTATGTTGCGTCTATGCCTAATGCAGACATTAAGGATCTCTCTTACTTATTCTAATTATGTTAATGTCTGTGATATAATGAAAAAGAATTGGCATATTCTCACTGCCGATGAGAAATATAAAAGTCTGTTGGGTGCAACTCCTAATTTTTGCTTCAAGAACAACTGGTCTCTGAAACAGTTATTGTGCTATAAACTTGCAAGGAGTAAAATGTGCTGTTATCAAGCAGGAAAAGGGACATATCCATGTAAATCTTGTAACTTGTGTAAATATGTGAATAGTACTAATAGCTACAAGAATTATGTGACTGGGCGTACTTACCAATTTAACTTTTTTGAGGACTGTAAAAGCACAAATTTAGTGCATCTTGCTGTCTGCAAGATTGGTGATGCTATTATGTTTGTAAACAAATAGGGCCCTAACGGGCAAGATACAAGAGCACAATAATGATACTTCTAAGAAAAATATCAGAAATGCCCTTGCTAGACATGTTGCAGCCACTGACTCTTCGCATAAATTTACGTTTCTAGTATTAGAGCTAATGAAGCCTAACATTAGGAGAGGTGATATTAAAACAAAGACTGAGTGTGCAGAAACAAAATGGATTTTAGAATTGCATGCTGACTGTGGGAAAGGCTTAAATGGTTCTGTACCTTTAAGACCTATGCTTGAGATCTAGAGCTCTAGTCTAGCCCATCCTGATTTCTAAGTGAGTATTTAAGGAATGTTTTAACTGCTGTGTATTAGAACTGAGGAAACACCTGTAATAGGTGTCAAAGCGCTAATCTTCTCTGTGTTTTTATAATTTTTATTAAGTAATAAAAGTCATTTAATATACTCAAGGCATAAAAGGACAGGCTTGATTTATTAATTAAATTTACAGAACACAGTTCACCTTACATAATAATTATTGCACAGTGTAGGCACTGACAGGGTATGCAAAGGTATAAATCTGAAATACAGAAACCATAGGTTTAGTAAAGTTACTTTTACTATTACAAAACATAGATATTTAAGAATAATGAGGAGAGCGTAAGGCAGATGTTTGATTTTAGCGTATTACAACTATTTCACAGTTCAAGATATGTTATCTGTACGCCAAAGGCAAAGAGTTTTTAAACGTTACCAGTTTAACTAAAAGTTTTCAAGCGTTACCGACTTAACCAAGTTGTTTAATCAACCAAGTCTTCCTAAAAGCATCATCATTCTAAACACTTAATGAAAGTTTACAAAAAACATACTCTAGGTTAAAATGGCAACATATGTACATAAAATAAATCAACAATTTCACTTATATACATTTTAGCGCTTTTCACGCACTTTTATATAAACTAAATCAGTATATGAAAGCTGTATTATTATATGCATTATAAAATAGTGTATTTAAATTAAAACTCAATATAAATATATAACATGTATGTATCAAACCTGGAAATAAATATAAGTTAATATAAATATTAATATAAATAAATGATTTGGTGGGCTCTGGCTGGAAAATATTCCAAATTAAAAGTGCACATATAATATAAATGATGATGTGCACTCAGGCTAGATGGTAGACCGTATTAAAAATAGATATATGTTAAATACTCGAATAATAAAATGTCGCAGTATTATTTTAAAAATAAAATGATAGATAAATAAATAATTTTCACAGTACTCACATAAAAAAATTTATAAAAAATATATTATTAAATAATTATGTAAAGAGCATTTCTTTCTACAAGCTTAAAATTCATATCAAATATTTAAAGCTCAGTGATGTACCTATGGTCATGTCACTAAAATTCATTACATAATATGTACCTATCATTGCACTGTCTACTATTCCATAAATATTTATCTAATGTATTTATGTATATATATATATATATATATATATATGGTAATCAATACACTTTACATATATATATAATGCATTTCAGCAACCTTCTATATAACGTTTATCAAAAAATATGTAGTGTAAAATCTATTGTATTCCCTAGTTTCATATCAAATGTCTAATAGGCAAACACATATCAATTTAACTTTTATTCTTCTATTTTTCAAAATGGGCTTGATAGGAACCCTATCATTGTCCAGGCTCACAATCCGCCCTAAGTTTAATTATCCACTTACTTTCATTACATTCAGTGGTATTACTTATAGTACCTCTACGTATAGTGGGTTTATTGACATACACAACTTTGAACTTGAATTTATATTCGATAGACGTAGACGCTACATGGTTTATCCTGATGTTATAGAGATGCTCCCTTACTCTATCACTAAGCCGTCTATCTGTCTTGCCCACATAAAATGCTGGGCATAACTGACACGTGGCTAAATATACCACGTGTGTAGTTTCACAGTCTGCCTCACAATAAAATTTAAATAATTCTTGAGTTACTGGGTGTATAAACGTTGCTGATTCGTCTATAGTGTCACAAAATTTACATTTTCCACATGGTCTAGTATTAACTGACTCTTTCTTGCTATTGTTCTTATAATTAACTCTATTTGGGCCACATAACATTCTATATAGGTTCAACTTATTTTTGTAAATGAATTTGGGCTCCTTTCCTACCACTTCTGAGATGACAGTGTCCACCTGTAGGAGTTCCCAATACTTACTATATGCGTCCCTAATTTCATTTACATCTCGTGTGTAGTATATGCCTACTTTCATATTTCCGGGGTTACCACTATTTCTTTCTACACCATTTACCACTATTTGGCTCTGATCAGCAAAATATGGATATGCTCTTCCTTTTCTTAACACCTCAAGGTCAACAAGGGCTTCATCTATTTCATGTGTTTTGTAAGATCTTTGAGCAAATTGTTGTTTTAATTTCTCAATTTCTTGATTATACCCTATATCAGTTGAGTTCAGTCTTGATATACGTATAGCCTGCCCCCTAACCACATTTTTAAAAATATAATTAGGGTGCATGCTAGACCTATGCAAGTATGAGCTCCTATGGCATGCCTTTCGATGAACTCCAGTGTTTAAGTACCCAGCCATTATTTTCTCAACAAATACATCTAAGTATGATATATACTCCTGAGATGCTGTCATTGTAAATTTTAGAAATCCAGTTAGTGAATTAATCTCTTGAACAAAGATTTTTAACTGTTCCTGGTTCGATTTCCAAATAAGGAACAAATCATCCACAAACCGAACACAGAATGCAACATGTTTTTGATAAGATTCCAGCCCAAATAAGTGTTCATTTTCCCAATTGGCCATTACAAGGTTGGCGTAGCTGTTCGCACATGATGTGCCCATAGCTACGCCATCCTTTTGAATGTAAATTTTTTGCTTAAATGTAAAAACATTATTATTTAATACCATATTCATCAGATGGCATATACTTTCAGTTTGTGATATAGTATAAATATCGGCTTGTAATAGGCATTGGCGTATACTTTCAATTCCTGCTATATTGGGAATATTGGTAAATAGCGATATTACCTACAAAGTAACTAACCAATAGTTTGGTACTGTAATTTCTTTTTCCATAAAGTCATACAACATGGTTAAAAATTGTTTAGTATCTCTGAGTATATATATATTTCTCAACCACTGGTCTAAGTTTAGATTCTATATATAATGATAGGGGTTCCGTAACCCATCCCCTACCAGTTACAATAGGTCTCATGGGTGGTTTGATCGGGTTTTTATGAATTTTTGGAACCCCTTGTATACATGGTATTTTAGGCTCTTCTACCTGACAAAATTCATATAGTTCTTGACATATTCGTCCCTCTAAATATAAATACTGCATATACTTAGAGACATTATTAATAATTACATCAACTTCTCTCGTGCCAATCTCTGTATTGTATTTATTATCACTTAGCATCAAGTTCATACTATAAATATATTTATCCATATCCATAATGACAGTAGGCCCTCCCTTATCAGCGGGCCTAATCATTATGTCTGGGTTATTTTTTAATTGCTCTACGGTTTTTCGGGCTTTGTAAGTCAAATTTCCTTTTTTCATTCTGTTCTTGTTAGATTTTTGTTTACTACATCTATGTAATTCTTCTTCTACCAACTTTGAATATGCTTCCAATAAAGGCTGTAGCTAGGAAGACTTGGTTAAACAAACAACTTGGTTAAGTCGGTAACGCTTGAAAAATAGAAGTTATGTTCTTACCATAACGTTCCATGTTAGTTGTCTTCTTCTCGCCTTCTTCTTGCTGGATGGGTTCGGAGCCGACCTCGGCTCCGACTCGGCCACTCTAAAAGCTCGAGAGTTGGTTCCACCGGCTCGAGGCTCCCCTTATATCCCACAATGCTAGGCGTGAGTTACCTCAGATCTCGTTTGTAAGCTAGGCCCAGCTTATAATAGTAACAGAATAACTATAAACAAAGTCCACCTCTATAAACCAGGGAGAAGAGAAGGGTGACCTACATCCTGATCCAGGAAAATATGCACAGCAGCATATACCTAAAGTAAGAGGTGGTAGAAAGAGAGGTCACAATCAAAACTCCTCTAGGTCTGTCCAGGTCAGGGGGAAGGAGGGTGGGACGCAAGAAGGCGAGAAGAAGACAACTAACATGGAACGTTATGGTAAGAACATAACTTCTATATGTTAAGTTGTCTATCTCGCCTTCATTCTTGCTGGATGGGACCGCGTCCCTAGCACCTTGTTCCGGGTGGCCTAACGGAACAGACTCTTGAGAACAGTGGAACCAAAGTTAGCTCTATGTCTAGAGGCTAAATCCAACTTATAATCAGAAATGAAAGTGTGAGGAGTAGCCCAAGTAGCCGCTGCACAAATGGTGTCAATAGGCAGTCTGTCTTGGAAGGCTATAGAAGTAGCCAAAGCTCTGGTAGAATGGGCTTTAGGTTTGTTATTCAGCTTTTGGTGTCTAATTTCATAAACAAGGGAAATCAGAGATGTTAGCCATCTAGATAATGATACCTTTGAAACTGAAAGTCCCTTTCTGCCTTCTGCATAAGAGACAAACAGCTGGTCAGATTTTCTGAATTGTTTGGTTCTATCCAAATAGTACCTTAACTGACGATGAACATCTAGCCAATGCAATTTCTGTTCAGACCTGTTAGAATATTCTGGAAAAAACACAGGAAGGTCAATGCTTTGATTTAGGTTAGACGCCGAGGCTATCTTAGGTAAAAAGGACGGGTTGGTTCAGAAGAAACCCTGTCCTTATGGAACAACAGATAAGGAGGTCGACAGCTGAGTGCATGAAGTTCTGAAACTCTTCTAGCTGAAGTAATAGCTACCAGAAAGAGTGTCTTCCATGATAGCAATTTTAAAGAACAGGAGGCTGCAGGTTCGAAAGGGGAAAGAATCAAAGAACTAAGAACTAAATTTAGGTCCCAAGGAGGAGGAGGATTTCTTATAGGAGGTCTGAGAAGAAAAACTCCCTTCAAAAATGCTTTGCAAAGCTTGTGGGACATTAAGGCAGACTCTAAAATGCCCACATGAAAGTTAGAAATAGCTGCCAATTGAACTTTAAGAGTAGATGGAGATAAACCTGCATGGAAGAGTTCAGCTAGAAAATCAAGGACCATTTGGATGGAAGCAGTGAAAGGATCTATGTCCCTTCCTTGAGCCCAATAGGCGAAACGTTTCCACTTACTCAAATAAATCTTTCGAGTGGAAGATTTATGGGAAGCTATCAAAATATCTCGGACAGAGTGAGATATTTGAGGAAGCCTGGCTAAGGTTGGAACTGGAGGAACCAAGCAGTGAGGTTCAGAGAGGGAAGAGAGAGATGAAACTGACCCGACTGATGGATCAAAAGATCTGGAACTAGGTCCAGATGCCAAGGTCGCTCCAACAGAAAATGATGAAGAAAGGGGAACCAAACCTGTCGAGGCCAGTAAGGAGCAATGAGGATCAACGAGGCCTTCTGAGCGATAGCTTTCTGTATCACTTGAGAGATTAGTGGGAAGGGAGGAAATGCATACAGAAGTCCCCGGGGCCAAACTTGGACTACAGCGTCTCTGCTGGGTTGGCCTGGTAAAGGGAATAGGGTGAAAAAATCTCTGCACTTGCTGTTTTGGGGAGTAGCAAAAAGGTCGCAGCAAGGCTGACCCCACTTGAGAAAAATTTCTCTCACAACAGAGTCTTTCAGAGACCACTCATGAGGCATTAGGATAGCTCTGCTCAATTTGTCCGCGATTTGATTGGACTTCCCGGGGATGTGCGTTGCTATCAGAAACCGCCGAGAAGAAATCGCCCATCGCCACAGTCTGAGTGCTTCTCGACACAGGGGGTAGGACCTGGTTCCGCCTTGTTTGTTGATATACCACACTACAGACATATTGTCCGTCTGGATTGCTATCGTTCCCAAGGGAAGAGAGTCTTGAAGGGCTTGCAACGCTAAAAGCACTGCTCTCATCTCTAGAACATTTATGTGCAAGTGGCATTCGTCTGGTTGCCATGTGCCCTGGACAGTTCTGCCCTGATAATGCCCCCCCACCCGATCAGGGAGGCGTCCGTTGTCAGAGTAGCAACCGGAGGGGAAGGGACAAAGGGTCTTCCCAACAAGAGCTGAGGGGAAGATATCCACCACAGAAGATGATTTCTGCATGTTTGCGTAATCATGATGGTGTGGGACATCGGAAGTTGCTGGTATGACCATTGCGTGAAGAGCATCCATTGAAGGATTCTCATGTGGAATCTGGCTAATGGAAGCAGAGGTATGGCAGCCGCCATAATCCCCAACACTTTCAGGACTAACCTGGCTTTGATTCTGTTGCTGCTGAAGAGGAGCGAGACCAGTTTGTGTATGTCTGTTATTCTCTGATCTGTTAGTCTCGCAGACATGTTGACTGTGTCTAGATTTGCGCCTATGAAGGTAATAGTACGACAAGGTGACAAAACAGACTTTTCGCAATTTATTGAAATGCCTAAATTTTGACAAATGCGAAAGGTGTAGTCCCTGGCCAATAGAAGAAGATGCTTGGTGGCAGCTGTGAGGAGCCAGTCGTCCAAATATGGAAACACCTGGAATCCTTGACGTCTCAGGTGAGAAGCTACCACTGCCATGCATTTGGTAAACACCCGGGGGGCAGTGGTGAGAACAAAGGGCAGGGCCCTGAATTGAAAATGACTGGTTCCCAGCCTGAAGCGGAGGAATCTTCTGGAGCGTCTGTTCATTTTTATGTGATAGTACGCATCCTGAAGGTCTATAGAGCACATCCAGTTTCCCTTTCCCAATAGGGGAAGGATGGACTGCAGCGTGACCATCCGAAATCTTGTTTTCTTGACTGACTTGTTCAAGATACTGAGATCCAAAATTGGTCTCCAGTCCCCTGTTTTCTTTGGAACTAAAAAGAACCTGGAGTAGATTCCGGATCCTTGCTGGTCTGCTGGAACTGGCTGTATTGCTCTTTTTGCAAGCAGCTTTGAAATTTCCAAAGATGCAAGATCCCTTTGAGCGGGTGGAACATCTGGAAGGGATTTTTTTGATTGGTTTGGAATGCGAACGAAGGGAATGGAATAGCCTTCGGAAATGGACTGTACCCATTTGTCTTGAGTCAGGGATAGCCAGGCTTCTGGGTACAGTGACAATCTTCCCCCGACTGCCTCCGAAGGTGGGCAGTCGGGCAACACCTCAGGGATGCTGAAAGGGCTTATCAGAGAAGGCTTCTCGATTGCCCTGGTTCTGCGGACCCCCCCTGCCTCTAGGGCGACGTCTACCATTGTTGTTCCCCCCTCTGGCGGGGAACCGACTGTGCGTCAGGCGAAGTCCCTTGAGATTGTTTGCAGAACCACATTTTTCCACTTTTCTGGCCTTTGGGGTAAGGCCTAGAAGGAGTGGAGAAACGGACTCCGACGGCAGAAAGAGTCTTGCCATCTGTCTCGCACCTAGTCAAGGTTTCTTTCACTTGAGGACCAAAAAGAGATGATCCATCAAACGGGAATTAGTGAATGACGCTTTAAAGGGGTCCGCAGTTGCATAGCCGCATCCAGGCATGCCTGCGTAAGGCCACACCTGTCCCTGCGGCCCTGCTCGCTCCATCAGCCGCATAAGAGAGGAGGCGCATGGAGGAGTTAGCTATGGAGTTCAGGGTAGCCAGCTGAGTGTTCATCTTGTCCTGAAAACCCGCAGCCGTAGGATCCTTCAACATGTCACTCGCTTTTGATCAAGTCCCTTTGAAGACGAGTAAAATGGCATAGGTAATTCAGCGAACGCATAGCAAAGGTCGCTGACGAGAACATCCGCTTCCCGTACCTGTCCATAGACCTAGATTCTTTGTTAGGGGGATGAACAGGCACTGAAGGATCAGCTAGTTCCTTCTTGGTGGCAGCAGCTACCACCATGGCATCCACAGAAACACCTTTTGTGAGAAATTGCTTGTCAGTTGGTGCTGTTATAAATTTGGAAGGTCTCCTGGGGTAGGGTCCACTGAATCAGGAGCCGTCCAGGCCTTCTTTGCAACCACCTGCATGAGGGGATCAAGGGGGACACCCAGGAGGTGGAAGGGCGAGAGCCAAACGCCTCAAGATACACAGATTCATCCTCCGAAGGGTTAAGGGCTGGCCAATTTCCCTCTGTTTCAGGATCTCTAGAATGTCTGCAAAGAGACATCTTCAGAAGGGGAACGTGGGGAACCCTCGAATCCTCTAAATCTGTGTCAGAGGTGACAGACTCAGGTGAGTCTATGTGCTTCCTCTTACACTTTCTCTTCCTAGGGGGCTCCCCTGCTAATTCAGGGAGGCCTCGAAGAGGATGAGATCCCCACAGGGGATTCTTGAGGAGCTAGCTCTCTGCGGTCTGGTATGTAGGAGGGAGTCGACATAATCAAAGGCACCGAAGGGAGGGCGGACGGAGCCGACTGTGGAGTCGAACAAGGTTCCAACACACTCCGCATGACCTCGAATGCACCCCTGTCCGGCAGAGCCAGAGGTCCCCGCTCCGAGAAGCTGAGAACCTCCCTCGGCACCGACAGAGATGGCTCCGAGGCCGATGTCGGAGCCGAACTCACCAGCGCCGAAGCACCGAGAGGGAGAGGGGGGTCGGACAAGGGTCCGATGCCACTCACCCCCTCGGAGCCGACGAGGGAAGCCCGGTGCCGAGATTCTTCAAAAGAAGAAATCGGAGCCGATGACGGAGCCGAAGACAATTGTATCGGCTCCGACGATACCACAGTCTCGGTCCCGAGACGCCCCGGCTCCGAGCTCAAAGGAGTCGGAGGAGGAATATTTATTGGAACTAGTTGAGGCATCGACTGATGAGTCGGACTCTGGAGCATTTGGGCCAGTGCCTCGGACTTCAAAAGTCTACTCACTACCCTCTGGAGGTCGTGATCTGACAGCCTCGATGACCTTGAGGAGTGAGATCTGTGGCTCCGTTCAGACAGCAAGGGAGACGCTGGAGCCGAATGAACGGAGCCAAGGGACGGTGACCTCGATCTCTTTCTAGATGTCGGCTCCGATGGTCTGATCGGAGCCGACCCAGGAATCTCTAATGCCTCGGCTCCAGCCGAGCCGAGGAAACCACAGATACTGCAGTCAAAGACTCGCCGGCTCCAGCCGGAGCCGATGAAGCAGTAGGCGAAGCCTTAGGCCTCGACTCTGAAACTGGAGCCGAGGTCTTGAAGCCTTAGAAGGTTTCCCGATGACACAGAGGGAACCTT
Organism: Protopterus annectens; assembly: GCF_019279795.1. NCBI lineage: Eukaryota > Metazoa > Chordata > Ceratodontiformes > Protopteridae > Protopterus > Protopterus annectens. The sequence continues at coordinate 417,833,798 of NC_056746.1, forward strand.
CAGGCTTGATTAAACCCCTCAAAATGAGTTTATTTTTTCTCCTGCAGGACTCTAGGGCTGAAGCCATGGCATACAGCACAAGAGTCCTGCAGGTGTAAAGGTCCCAGGCAATACACACAAGAAGTGTGACCGTCTGTCAGAGACATTTTCTGACAGCACGAGTCACACTTCTTGAAGCCTGAGACCTTTGTATCCTTGGACATACTCAAGGACCCTAAGTGTAATCACACACAGAAAAAACACACACACACAGATTACACTGATAGGGATTCAAAGGGCATATTTAAACTAAAGGCAATTAAGTTAAACTTTCCTAATCAACACATACACACCCTAAGGATAGGGAAGGGAGGGCCCGAAGGCCTTAGGGAAAGAACTATAAGTTCTTTAGAAAAAAAGGGGCTGGATAAAGGATATGACGGGATAATATCCACTACACTAAGGGGAAAGAAAAATACACTAAGCTAGCTTAAGTCTAAGAATTTAAACTAGTCTAACTTTCACTAACCTGGAGCCGGTAGAAAACACACCTCGATCGCTGTAGCGGCAAACGAGATCTGAGGTAACTCATGCCTAGCATTGTGGGATATAAGGGGAGCCTCGAGCCGGTGGAACCAACTTTCGAGCTTTTAGAGTGACCGAGTCGGAGCCGAGGTCGGCTCCGAACCCATCCAGCAAGAATGAAGGCGAGATAGACAACTTAACATCTTTTAGTTAAACTGGTAACGTTTAAAAACTCTTTGCCTTTGGCGTACAGATAACATATCTTGAACTGTGAAATAGTTGTAATATGCTAAAATCAAACATCTGCCTTACGCTCTCCTCATTATTTTTATTCAAATACTTTACATTTAAAGGAGCGAATTTAAACAGCCAATATTTAAATCTTTATTATTCTATAGATATTTAAGACACTAATTTAAATGGCAGACATCCATTATAACACATATAAATTAAAAAGATAAATAGAATTATTAGTAACAAATCTTCCTGAAGATTTGCAGATACAAGTTAATACAGTACATGGCAATTATGCTTCAAGATACATATATTATAGGTGTAAGAGAGAGTTTACCAGTTATAACATTTAAAGAATTGCCTAGTTATAATTATACAATGACTGCTCATTGCTATTCAAAAACGAGCACGTTGAGACAGCCCAACCAGCATGCCCACTGTAAATCAAGCATGTAGCAACAGAAAAAAAGACTGGTCACTAAAGTACCAGCTAGCAGCCAGACTTTTTTTTTTCTATTGGTATATGATAGACAAAGAAAAAGTCAAACTGAAAAGCATAATGCTATTTAGTGACTTCGCTCATCATAAAATTTGTGGTTTTCCAAGGAATCACTGAGGAACAAAGTCACTATATAATGGCATGCATTTCAGTTTTAACAACAATCGGTCCCCTCCTTTATTTATTGCTTTGTCCATGTTTCTTGAAATAAGAGGTCAAGAGGCAAGTACAAGAGCAGAGAAAAATAAAAGGAAAATCATGAACATTTTGCAAAACTAAAGAAACATACCTGATTTTCCTTGTATATTCCCCCATCTCACTTGTACCACTGAACTATTCGGAGGTTACGCTTTTTTTTCCTTTTTCATAAGGAAAGAAAAAAAAGCAAACGGAGATATTCCTTTCTCCGTTGTTTGCTTTTCAAAGCGCTGATATACTGCATAATCGTGGGAATGCAAGTCCCATTCACAGTACATTAAAGTGACAGAATCCAGAAACAACACACAAGAACACCATGGTGGCATTATACAAAGACATTATTTAAGAAAAGTAAGTAATTTCTTTTTTAAATAATGGCTGGGTGTTGGTAATGCTGGATTTACCCACGGTTGGCTTTCTTTGGTCATGAAACCACACCAACGGTAAATCCATCATTACCCACACCCAGCCATGTGTTATTGATATATTAAATCATAAAGTTAAGAGGCTTCAATCCAAACATACCATAAGTGTTCAAGAGACACCAAGTGGTCAAAATTAAAATTGCAAGTTTATTTACCGGATAAAGAAAATTTTTTTAAATTAGTTCTTATAATTATTATAGTATCCTTCTCAGACCATAGTAATAAATTTATAAAGTAATTACAGAAGTAAATCCCATTTCAGTAATTTTAGAGACAATTGTTAAGGAATAAATCCTACATAAATACAGATTATAGAATTGACCTTGCATAGGCCTGAAAATGCAATGTTAGGCCTGTGTCTTCATTTTATATGTCAAAAGTTTAAAGTAACTACAGAAATAGATACATTTCTGTGTTCAGGAGGTGTAAGATCAGGTTTCACTTAAATGTATTTTGCCAAGACAAAAATACAGTATTTTCTTTGCATAAGTCTAGAAATGCAGCCATATTAAAGCATGCCTTCACACTGTGCATACAGTTTCAGTGAATGCACTTTCAATCAGTGAAAATAATCTTCAGTCAAGAATTATGATAATGTTGTGCAGTACAATGAGTACAAGCACATTTTGCTTGTGTGTGTGACGCCCCAACACTGGACCAGTAATCAAGGAGCCTCAATCCTCACCACTGGCAACAGTTGGGGATGTACAATGGGAGGATGACAGGCGCACACACAGTATTTTCAAGATGCAGCTCATTGCATCAAGTGTAACTTCCCTTAAGAGCACACTGAGATCACAGTCAATCCGGGGATGGTTTCCTCACTCGTTCTCCAGATCCCCAAGAAGGCTCCCCACTGGCACAGCTATAGAGTTGAGTCCTTAGCCACGGTTCCAAGCTAAGTCCTCAAACATTCTCTCTGTCCAACCAATTTTTCGTGTCTCAGCCCAAGTGACTGACTGACACACACACACACACACACACACACACACACACACACACACACACACACACACACACACCTGGGAAAGGCTGGCATAGGTTTACTAACTATGCCTTCTGCCCAGACTATAAGGTAATTATCACTGGCACCTGAACCCCTTATCAGCTACTTTAAGGCCCTTAACAAAGGGTGTCCAATCTTAATGTGTAATGTTACTATCAAGACAAAGGGTAGTTTGGCCAAGAGTAAGGCTATTAGTAGTGGTCTACAGTGTTACCAAATAAATATGCAAAAACTCTCAGAACTTAAATATCTCTAGCCAGATCAGCCACAATGAATAGTTTTAAATATATTTAATAATAAATATTAAAAGAACAAGAAAATACTCAGTATATCTTTACAGTGACAGCAGCATTCAAAAATCACAGGAAATATTTAAAACAACATTATAGGACAGTCTCAAATAAAGAAAAATACCTAAAAGCTAAGCTTTGCTATATTCCTGACTATATTCAGGAGAATTACTATAACCTAGAAACTTACTCAGAGCAAGGCAAGTGTGTGGTGAATGGATCCTGTCAGGTCCAAGACAGAATACAGAATGTTGTCTCTCTCTAACAGACTTTTTAAATTAATATATCTCAAATATTACTGCTGGGATAGTTTGCAGAATGACACCTTTTTTTCATCCGACTCCTAGATCCCAGGCCCCAAAATAACCACTGATGGCAGGTGGTAGCTTTTAGCATCTATCTGTGAAAATACATAGACAAAGGCTTTTCCTCAGATCCAAGGCAGATCTTGGAAGTCGTAAAACAATAAAACACTTCCAAGACAATACAGAAAGCTCCCTAGTCTTAGACACTGTGTCTGTTGCTGCACTGAAAGTGAAAGATAACATCTTTTTATGGCCTAGCAATATAGTCATTTAATTTCAGTTATTTTTCTGAAGTTAACCTCCGGTATTCCAGTTTCCACTGTTAAAATTCCGGTATTCCAGTTTCCACTGTTAAAATATACATTTAAACAGTTACAACAGGGCATGTACATTTCTATTCTAGTCCAGCAGGGTACACTGAGGATACATTTCAAACAACACTTGTAAAATACTTCTTCAGCATGCATCTGTACAAATCATCTTATATGACATACAGCCCTAATACATTTGCACTACAAACACCTTATCTGAATCATGTTGATATTCACAAATGACAAATTATTTACAAAATTCCAGATAGTTGTGCTGGCAGTATCTCCCTTGTCACAGTATAGTACAAGGCTTGGGAAACAAGGTTAAAGAAGCATGCAGAAACTTACACGGTTTTGGTATTATTATTAAATACTAAAACACAGTCAAGTTAGATTATCTGGACTGACATGCAGAAAGTCACAGCAGTACAGACACTAGGATATAAGTGCAGAATTCAAGTCAAATATCCAGTATTCCAGAATATTAATGATATTAGAAGTATCAGAATATGACAGCACAAGCTACAGACATAATTATCAGAATATGAGTGCAGAAACTACAGACATAATTATCAGCACTGTTACTGGAGAGAGTACATTTCTGAGTACAGAATTTATGGACAGTATAATGAGATCAGAAGCTGCAGACATTAAGATTTGATTCAGACATTTGTTGACATCTACCTCCACTGTACATGCTAAAACATTCTTTACTTAACTACAGTGTGTGTAGACATTATTCTGAAAGGTACAAGAAGACTTGCCCCATAAAGGAGAGACTGATCTGTTCAGCACATATTTGGGTAATTAACATACAAATATATTCATTCCAGTTTCTCCAAGTTATTTCCAGCTTATTCCAGTATTTTACAGTCATTATCAATTCTTACAGGAACACAGATAAAACAACTAGAAATGGATCTTTAGCAAGGGTAGGGACAAATTACAAATAAAGAAAAATGGGAATTATAGGAACAATAAAATACAGAATAATATTTTGGTGGAGGAATGATATTTAAAACAAGACATAATTTGAATGAGCTACAGTGGATATAAAAAGTTTACAGACCCCTGTTAAAATGCCAGGTTTTTGTGATATAAAAAAATGAGACAACAATAAATAATTTCAAAACTTTTCCCACCTTTAATGTGACCTACAACCTGTACAATTCAAGTGAAAAACAAATCTGTTAGGGGAAAAAATATAAAAAATCAAAAACATACAATAAGCTGGTTGTATAAGTGTGCACACCCTTACACTAATACTTTGTTGAAGCACCTTTTGATTTAATTACAGCATTCAGTTTATATATGGAAAACATTGTATGAGCCAAGTGTCATTATGGCTGTTCAGCAAAAAAGGTTATGTAGCTGAATGCTCCCAATGTAGGTGTTTTTACAAAAGAAAAACTACTAGAACACTAGTTAAGCATGTCTATGAATACAACAGATCCAACAAATTAAACAGTAATAATGTACTATACAAACATTCTATGGGATAAAGTAATTAAAAAAAATTATATTAGAACATGCAAGGGAACGTGTGGGAATTGGAGATTTCAACAACAGGTTAGAAAATAAGGAGCTGAAATGGCAACTGTTCTTTAAAGATGGTATTCTGCAAAGTTGAAAAAGCACATCAACATTAAATGTGTCCTCCAAGAAAAAGAATTGAAGTAGACTTCAAAAGGGCTGGACTGCATAAGTTTATCAAATTTTAAAACCGTATTGTAGACAAAAAAATTAACTGTGTTTTTAAAATTTTCAATTTTTCTTAACCGATTCCCATTAGATGTTAGTGATTGTGTGACAGTGTATTTTAAGTATTCAAATATTCAAATTTGTTCTGATGAAGTTCAAAGTTTACTGAACAAAAGTGCTTAATGGCTTTATTAAGCTTGCCAGTGTTTCAGTGTGTGTGCCAAGAATACTTTAAGTTCTGCAGAGTTAGAATAGTAGTGATTTTCTTACATTTTAAAGTACATTATTAAAAGTCCCCAATTTTTTTCTAAGCTGCCTTAGGGGAACTGACATGGCCTCGTAAACATGATTAACAAATTCAGTATTTCAGAAGGTTTTTTTTTATCACAACCTGGCAATACACCCAGTTTTTGGTTATTTGTGAGAGCATTTCTTGCAAGACAAGTTGAAATTAATATTTAAAATACTTGTGCAGTAAGTCTGGTTAAACCAGAATATGTATGTATGCATATATATGTGTATGTATATATATATATATATATATATATATGTATGCATATATATGTGTATATATATATATATATATATATATATATATATATATATATATATATATATATATATATATATATATATATATATATATATATATATATATATGTGTGTGTGTATATATATATATATATATATATATATATATATATATATATATATATATATATATGTATTTGTGTATATATATATATAGGTGTGTGTGTATATATATATATATATATATATATATATATATATATATATATATATAGATATATATATATATACACACACACACGTTTCTTGGATGGCTGAGAATATGGATTCTCCTACTGCTTCATTGTCGCAGAAGGATATTCGCGAATTAAGAGCAGATTTGACTGCACTTCAGGGTGAAGTGCACAATTTATTGGCATTGGTTTCCGAACTAGTAATCAACATTAAACATAAAGAGAACAATTCTATTGCTTCCACGGAGGTAGTTACAGCACATATCGTACCGGTACGGTCCGAGGAAGAAGCCGACGTCATCGACGTAAGCAAGCTATCAAATGCGCATGCGCGCAGTCCGAGATCCAAACCGCATGGATGCGGTGATGTTTGTACACCTGATGTGGGCTTTCCTAGAGCCCTAAGAGACACAGATGGTGTCTTTGATCATAATCCTGTTTCTTATGCTAACATAATCACCGCCGAGCGTGGCAGGACCAATAGCATATCGGTATTGGATTTAGCGCATAATGGAGACGACCATCTACTGCGCGAACAGCATGATACCATCACTGAGCAGGACTGTACTTTCGATTTCAGTCTGTGTAAGCTGCGAGCGGATAAACAGTACAAGGGTGCTCGCCCCAAGGAGAACAATTTTATGCAAAAATATACCAGTAATAGAACAAAGAATACATTGGAGGAAAAAGGTACTGTTACACACAATTTTGTGCAGGCTATTTCCAGCCCATTTAAAAGTCATTTTCATGTTAAGCCAGTCGATTATGCACATCATGGAAATAGTAAGAATTGTAATGGCAAGAAGTGTATGGATGACAACCTTTTTGAACAATTTTTGACTGATAGTCATGATTTTTTTAACATTGATATGGAAAATACTAAAGGCAGATGTCCTAATACAGAAGTTTTATATACTTCATTGAAGGAACTCATTTTTGATTTTGGTAAAAAATTAGTAGCCTATAAAAATACCAAAATTGATTGTAATTTTTTATCTAATTGTTTAAAGCAAAAAATAGCACCGAAAGGTTTAAGGTTTTTCAAACTACCTTTGGGTATTAATTATATAACCGATGTTACTAAGGATTTTAATGAATTATTTGATGGGTTTGGATATGCTTATATGAAATTATTAATCAAGTACCAAGACGGTAAATTAATTAAGCTAGCTGATGAATTGGAACATATGAATTACACCATCACTCAGCATCAGGATTATGAGTGTTGGAAGGAGTTGTATATGAAGCAGTATACGTATGCAAAAAGTAATGTGCACAGTATAGTAGAGAGGAAAAACAGGATAATGACACGTGACATAGAAGCATACAAAAATGATAGAGCCTATATTTGGCCAAACTATAAGGCTACAGAAGTACACAATAAAAATCCACCCAAGAGGAAACAGTCAAAGAACTCTTTTAGGGAGGAAAATTTTCAGGGCGGAAGATTTCACCCAGCGTGGAATACACAAAAACAATGGTACAGGAAGTAAATTCGTTGGTCATGCACAAACCAGCTACCCCTCCCAACAATACACCTGATTCCAATATGGGAGATAACAGAAATAACAATGTAGTCATTGATGTTACAAGCCCGAGTGTGGCCATAGAGAGTAATAGGGCACCAAGACCGGAAATTATATTATTTGAAGGATTTAAAGTTTTTAATTATACAGACATTGAGATAGACATTTCTTGGGCCAAACTCTTAAGCAAAGGGATGAAGTTCATACCCAT
>NC_056746.1:418142271-418227271 GCF_019279795.1 Protopterus annectens
GTGAGACATAGCTTCTAGTACAGTGATTCATTTTAGCTTAAGTTTCACCCTATATTTGCACAGTATATTAAATTAAATTAGAAAACCCTTGTCTGAATTAACAATTCTCCATAAAGAGATTGATAGGGATCTTCACAGCTGTCTACATTTGACTGTTTCAATTCAATGAAAAATGCTGTAGTCACTTTCAATTTAATTTCTTTCAATACATTCCAGTCTCAAAAAGGGTATTATGTAATACATAGGGGTGCCTAATTTACCATCTAATCTAAGCATAATACACAATACCAGATTAACCATGCTAGTAGTTGGGAATGCCTCCCATGTTGGATTGTAACTCCTGTATGTCAAAGTATCTGTCAGGGCAAACTCCAGGTTGTATAGGTATAAAGCTCTGATTGTGTCAAAAACAACTCTGCCTTGATTAGCAGCTAGGCACAGGAGGCACTGATGAGGACAGTGTGGGAATGAGTGGCCAATGCAGGCTTGCTGAACTTGGGCTGAGATAGGCAGCCCAGCCTGCTGAGTGACTGGCTTTTAGTAAACTAGGGGATTAATTTCACGGCAATTGTGCTAAAACATCCATGCCCATCAACCTGTGCTATCACAGGAGCCATATAAAGTACATAGGAATGTGAGCACACTATGGGGTCATGTTATGGGAGCACGTGGATGTCAGCCTGCCACAGGGATCAACACACTGGCCATGGAATACTTATTCACCTTCTATGGCTGCCTGGATAGCTGCCTTTTATCTGGATGGCTGTTACCTGAAACCAGTCACCTAAGACTGAGGTGGAGACAAGGGATCCTGTCCCGTGCTGATGTGAGGTGCAGAAAACTCATATATGGCAGTGCATGGGTGGAAGTCAAGAAGTAGTGGGAAGCTGAAGTCCTTCAGGCAATGAGAGCAAAAGGAAGCCAGAAAAATAAAATGATTTAAGTCAGTTGTTAGAGAATCCATCACGCTCCATGTGTTGGAGCAAAAATACTAAAACCATCCAGCTGCATGACATAGACGGATAACATCCTGACTACAACCTGGGTGACCCACATTTGATTATCAGCTTGGATGTCTGAAGTGCTAGCAGAGAAGGATGGGTGTGCTTATCCTTGGGTGACAGGTGCGCACTTGTGCACACCATGTAGTTGATCTTTTACAGAGGCTGGAAATGCACATATGGAGAGTTGTCTCAGGAGGACATTGGCTGACAGGTCACTGATGATAAATGTGTAAAAGCAACCTTTAAAAAAGGAAAACTGCAGCACTAGGAAAGCATCAGTTTGGGACAAGAATGTGATATAAAAGAACTTGAGCAAGAGGGAATGTATAAATACTTGGGAACTGAAGAAGGATTAGCAATAAAACATGAAAAATGTGACTAAAGCTCAGTAAGGAGTACTTTATAAATTAATCCTGAAAACAGCATTGACATCTAGGAACAAGATCCAAGCCATAAATCAATTTACTCTTCCTGTCCTAACTTATAGTTTTGGAGTGATTGACTGGCCCCAAAAAGTGTTTGATAGACTGGATATTAAAACAAGAAGGATGCTTTATGCTTACCAAATGATTTATAAAAATCAATGTATACCAAGATTATATATTCCCCGTTCTGAAGGAGGGATGGGCTTCCTTGAAACTGATTACATGCATAGATCTGCAATCGTGGGACTCAACACATATTTACTGACCTCACAAGATCCAAATGTAGTGAAAGTTTTGAAACATGAGCAGAATAAATCTAAGATGACATCCCTGCTTAATTTAGCAGAAGCATATCAATGTCAAGCAGGAATGGAAATCAAACTAGAAGTAGATAAAAAAACAGGCAGTAACTGAATGTGCTAAAAAAAACAAAAAGAATATAAGGTGAAGGACCAGATGAGAAGGCAAGGAATGTGGAAAAAAACATAAATATAGCTGCAAGTATAGAAAACGTCTGGAAGAGCCTCATGTTGATCAAGAGCGAAAGCAGGAATGGTTAAGGAGAGGTGAATTCACATCAAGAAATGAAAGGTTAATATTGGCAGCCCAAGACAGTGAGCTATGTACTCGCTGGTTTACAAAGTCCATTGAACATGTGGGAGAAATAGTCATATGTAGGTTTTGTAAAACCGAATTGGAAACACACACCTTGTTGCTGGTTGAGGCGCACTAATGGCAGAGGGACTGTATACTGAAAGGCATAATAATGTGGCAAGACTGTTACAGTGGAGATTGTGCAAACATTATGGTATCGAAGTGGCTGAAAAACACTGGAAACATGAGCCACAGAGAATCATAGAAAATGAAGTTTATATCACATGGGATCACCCAATACCAACAGTTCAAAAGACAGATGCTAGAAAACTGGATATAGTGGTCCAAGAGAAGAAGATAAAAGTAGCATTGATAATTGAAATCACCATACCCAGTAACTACAGTGTCTTGCATACAAAGAGACACAAAGTCATAAAATACCTGGATCTGTAGGCAGAAACAAGAGCCATGTGGAAGAAAGATAACCAAACAGTTCCAATAGTAGTAGGAGCAACGGGTCTTATAAAAAAGAATTTACAATCGTATTTAGATATGTTACCAATTCATGTAACATTGTACGAATTGGAAAAGGAGTCACTACTGGGCACATTGCAGGTGCTGTAAAGAGCAATTTTGGCTGAAATCAAAGAGTGAAACAATATTAATTTCATGAACTTTTAACAGCACTTTGACTTTGGAATGGGGTCCATTCCCGTCATGGTATTAGAAACCCAAAAGGCTTGGAGAAATTAAAAAAGTGACAGATCAGTATGCCAGCATGTCCTCCTGGCCATAAACAGATGCACATAGGGATGAGATATGAAGGTGGCAAAATGACACTACACCAAGAGCACCAGTATCCTCACTGTCCTAAAGCATTGGTCGGGGAATGTTTAGGGGAGAAGGACTGCCTGGTAGAACCAGTGGACAAGGAGAGACACTGGTGGTAGCTGATTGTCAGCTGCAAGGAGGGAAAAAAGAATTTCAAAATCAAGGAAAACCACTGATTTGCATTAGGTAATATTTTGTAGATTCTTCCAAACCTTGGCAATCCAGAAAGGTATATAACCTTTCTTATTTATTTTATATATTTTATTACATTTCACAAAGACTCTGTTGAGAGTTAACAACTACAGGACATCTCAAAAATTACCAAGCATTCTGGTTTGTAACAATGGCATCACAGACCATCTGAGATCTTTTTCCAGAGTCTTTTTTTTTCCTTGTAAAGGAACACTTTCTCATGAAATATATTGTGTGACTGTTGCAACATGAGAATGAATGAATCAAATATCCTGGTCAAATAGATCACCTTGTTTAGACATCAAGGTTGAAGAGGGACACCTCTTGCTATCTAAGAAATATATTGTCCCATCTCTCACAAGGAAAGATACAGGTAGAGGAAAACATGGCATTCAAGTATGGCTTTGAAGGACCAGTCCTGAAAACACCAGTCATAGGAACAACAGACAAGCAAAAATAACTATGTACACCAAATTACATCCACCAAGTGAAATTATCTGAGAGACCATTTTTCACAGAATGGGGTTCCAAAAGAGCTGAAAAGATAAGTCTGACTGTATTGCTCCCTATGAGCTGATTGCAAATATATCTTCCCCACATACAGCAAGATAGGTAGTGTCATTTGATAAGAAACACTGTTTCTTTTTCTACCCCAGGACATAAGTTATTTGTGCCTTCCCTCTACTTTCTCCTTCCCCTTATTTAAGGTAAGATCCCAGTTAGACATAACTCCAGCGGTAAAACATATTCCCAAATGCTGGGTGATGTTCCTAATAAATGAGAACTTTTGTGATTTATCTGTGTTAACAGAAAGACCCAACATATTACAAAAAGCTCCAAAAGCCTCCAGAAGCATTCTCATATCAGCTTGAGTTGCACATATTATACTTAGGATGTCCATATGCCAAGGCACCATGGTACATCCACTCCCAAGACTGAATGACTATACAGAAGCCATCTGAGGTACAGACATATATATCTGCAAATAGAATAAACAGGAAATAACAGGGAGGACATTCCTGCTTCATTCTTCTTTGTATTACAATATGCTTCAAAACCCAGACATTCACCAATATATCCTGGGTGCACTGGGGAGGATTGTATTCACTCAGGGGAACACTGGTTGGTATAAGTTCCCTGGTGTAGACCAGGGAAATCACTTCTCATGCTTGGGGGAGTGGAGGGGCTATTTGTAGTGATGCCCCTGTGAGGTGAACAGAAGTGAAGGGGACAGCCCTGTGGTCAGTCCATTACATGTGCATCCTCCAGCATTCATCAGGTGCCTGCGGGAACTGCAGTTTAAAATCACAAAAATCCTGATGGCTGTCTGAATGATGGTCCCCCTCAGTTGACTCTCACCCTGGGTTATGGGAAATGAATAGGCTGATTAACCAGAAGGGGGATAATGTCAACAGACAGTGACAGCAAAAAGTGAACAAAATAAAAATACAAATATGCTACTATTGCTTCAAAATGCTGTCAGTGCTCCAAACCAAAAATAAGGCAGTATGGGAGAAGGACACTGCCCTTCATCCTCTTATCACAGGGCTGACACTTACTCACCATTAACTAACGCAAAAAATCAGTCAGTTATGATTCCATTTGTCCCCTATCCAATCAAACCCACTTCTGTATTCCTACTGTACCTACTGGACCTCCCTCAGTAATGGGTGTCATTGGTTTGTCAAAGACACATATTTACACCAAGAGATGAACTGACTTATCCCATACAATGTTTGCCGACTTTTTCTGTAGAATTAATACTTATCTTATTTCCTCATCTAACAGAAGACTGCCATGGTTCTGCAAATCCTTCTTCTGGCTACGTTTCTCCGTATAAGCCTTGTAAAAACATGCTCCCTTGGATTAGTTAATGGCATGAAACATGCCTGAAATCCACCAAGACTCAAAGTTGTCATAAAGACCCAGCCTAGATTCAGCCTTTTTAAATAACCTAAACACTATATCTGCATCAGTCATATCCCAAACAATTTACAGTTGTTTGTGCCCCCCCATACTAAGAAGTGAACCTTTTTTGCCATGACCAAATTATAATCCGATATAAGAAAATTTGTACTACTGTCTCATGAACTTGAAAGTAATGGACTTGAAAGCTATTGGGTCTGAATTTGCCTGCATACCCAGTGGCAACTGTGCTGGCATGCCTATAATTGTCAGACATCATATTACCTCTAGACAGATTCCTAGCAGCCCACAAATGGCACTAATCCAACTCTGACTCTGACACTAAACAAAATCAACTAACAGTTTGTCATCTGTTACAAGACACCTTCCATGACTCTGGAGTTTACGTCAGGTTCCTAAATGTCATACATGAACGCTCAATAAATAGGAAGTCCATCATTCTGGAAGACTTTAATTACTCATCAATTGACTAGCATACCTATACCGCCAATGTAGGATATGCACAGACGTTTTTACATCTAATAAATACAAACTCAATGGACCAGATTGTTATTTGCATAACTTGAGAACAAAATATTCTTGACCTGGAACTTACAAATGCAGCATTATCATACACAGATCAGTTTGTAACTCTCTCTCTCTCTCTCCAATCAAGTCAGACCATAAGCTAGTACTTCACTTCATTTCACTCCTCCTAGCCTTCACCTATCTGAAATACTCATTGTCAACTGTAACTTAAACAAACAAAAGAAAATAGCTATTGCCTCCATATACATACCACCTGGTAACAGTATCCCTACCCTTGAACTATTCCTTGTCTGGATCTCTCAAACTATCTCCTATGAAACTATTATTCAAGGCGATGTTAACATTGACTGGAATACACTGTCCTCTGACCCTCCCTTCACTAGTATCAATCTATACACATTTTCACAACTTATAACCTCTCCTACTTGCATAAACCAACTATCTAACTCTGGCTCGACCATGAATTGTATTCTCACCTCCCCCCTAATCACTATCATAACCCCACTACTCTGCCCGACTCCCTTAGTGATCACCTCCCAACTTCAATTCAACGCCACTCCTCCCAAGCTACTAAATCTCACACATATAGAGATTGCCGTAACCTAACTACCTTTGACCCAAATCTATTTAAGCAAACCCTCTGTTCTATAGATTGGTCTTTCCACTGTTACTTCCCCCTTGACGAAGCCGTCCTAAAATTTAACAGTACAGTTCTTAACATTCTCAATCCTTAGCCCCTATCAAAAAAACTAGAGTAAAAACTAAATATGCTGCATGGATTACCAAAGACAGTCTCTCCCTCATGCAGAAAAGGGACAGAGTTTGGAAATCCTGGCACAAGCATAACACTTCTGCAAATCTCCAGCTCTATCGAGAACTTCAAAATCTAACTAAAAAACACAAATCTACCTTGACAAAAAAACTTTTTACCTCAACCATCAAAAACATTCTCATACCACCCCTAAAAAATTCTGGTCCTCTATCAATAAGATACTACACCCTGGTACCTCCCCCCCAATCCCTTCCCTAACTCATCCCCTACCAAAACTGCCACTTTACTGAACTCCTTCTTTATTGACTCTATACAGAACTTACTTAAACCTAATTCTAACTATATTCCTGACACCCCGCCTCCTCTTCCCCATACTACTCCATTCTCCATTAAACCCATCCCCACTGCTACTATTCACATGTTTCTTAATAAACGTAAACCCTGCTCCCCCTCCCCCTGATAACCTACCACCAGCCTTTCTCAAGTTAGCAGCCTCCTCTGTTGAGTATCCTGTCTTCATCCTCATCAATTGTTCTATTAAAGAAAGCACTGTCCCCGCTATCTGGAAAAAATTCTATATTCTACCCCTACACAAAGCAGGTAACTCCATAGACCCATCAAATTTCAGGCCAATTGCAATTCTATTCCCCCTATCTAAAATTCATGAAAAGTGCATACACAAACAGCTCATGTCTTACCTCATCCAAGAGAACCTTCTCACCCCCACACAATATGGTTTCCGACCCCAGCATAGCACCTCTACAGCTGTATTATCTTTTACTCATTCTATTTCTTCATCTGTCGATAATAATAAATTAGTCTCCTGCCTATTCCTCAACCTCTCTAAAACCTATGATACTGTACCTCATAAACCCCTTCTCTCCAAACTAGCTTCCCTTAACCTCTCTAACTCCTCACTAGGCTGGTTCTGTAGTTATCTATCTAACCAACTTCAATCTGTTAAGTGTCTCTCTCTCTGCCTCCTCTCCTTTTCTCTCTGTTCAAACTGGGGTTCCCCAAGGCTCCATCCTGGGGCCCCTCTTATTCAATATCTTTACTAACAATCTCTACCACTCTTGCCCACACTCCACCCTGATTCAATATGCTGATGACTCTACTATCATCTCTATTGCTGACACTCTTCCTCACCTACTCACCCTCACTCAAGAATCTCTGCACTCTGTTGAAAAATGGCTCACTGCTAACCAATGTCTGCTTAACCCTAACAAAACTAAACTCCTACTCTTCTTGCCCAAAAACTCTCCAACATCCAAAATGTACCTTCTCCAGCTCCTCTCTAAACAACACTTCCATCAAAGTGGAAGCACACACTAAACACCTTGGGGTTTACATAGATGATGAACTTAAATTTGACATCCATATCAACAACTATATCAAAAAGACAAACAAAAAACTTGGACTACTGTACAGAAACAAAAAAATTCCTAACTCCTGAAGCAGTCCCTAGCTCAGGCCTACCTACTTCCCACCCTACTTTATGCTGCCCCAGTATTTACCCACCTTCAAAAGAACCTGATTTCCAAACTTGAACTCACCTACAATAAAATAGCTCAATTCGCCATTAACCTCCCATACCGAACACACCGTTGCCTTGCCTAAAAAAACTTCACTGGCTTGAACTTCAGCACCAACTCCTCTTGCCACAGCTCCACCTGATGCACTCCATCATTCACCAACCCCTACCTTGTCCATCACTGACAAATCTTACCTCCCTTTATATCCCTAAGCGTGACTTACGCAGCTATGACCAACTCTTGCTGCATATCACAAAACCCAACAAATCCATTGGTAAGATACTTTAAAGCCATTCTGTTACCTCTGCCTGGAACAAACTTCCTCTCCAACTATGCACAATTGACAACATCCACAGCTTTAAAACAGCACTAAAGGAATTCTGGACCACATTTCCTCCCCCACTAACTGCCCTACTTTCTTGTCTCCTATCTCAGCCACTCCTTTAGAATATCCTAGTCCCATAATTACTTCATATTTGTATGACTGTCCTACTGACTTATCTATCCCTTACTTTGTCTTGGTCCCTTGTTTACTTAATATTTTTATTACTATTCATATTGAATTTGCTTGCATGTCTTTTACTTCTCCTGAGTTATTTATGTATAGCTATGTATATTGACTATGAGGGGTGTATATCATATCATCGAAGACTGCAAACATCGATGCGCAAAACATCGAACTGAAGACATCAAACTGGAAACATTGAAATGGGGAGAAAAATACACTTGTGGAGTGTAGGTAAAAAAAAATTGCTCCATGCAGGGGGGCAAGACCCCCTGCACCCCCCACAACCCCTTGTATTTGAATATACCACTTCGGAGATCTCATTACTACAGTGCAGAAATGGAATATTTCTGTTTCCTGCACTATAGCGCGATCTCGGAGTTGGTATATTTAAGTAGTGGGGGTGTGGAGGGTGCAGGGGGGCTTGCCCCCCTGCCTACACCTTCATGTTTCATGTCCCTGTTGGGTATTCCCATTTACAGCATTTCAATGTTCTGCTGTTTTGATGTCTTCAGTTCGATGTTTTCTACTTCGGTGTTTGCAGTTTTCGATGATGTGATATAAACCCGACTATGAGTAATGGCTAAACATTTCCTTCCTCTATTTTGTTGAATTTTTCACAGTATTGTATAAATTCCTCCATTTGTTGAATATTTCCCTGTACTGTAAACATTTTCTTTTTTCTTTTTTGTAAACAGTGTATTTGGAGCTTTTCTCCTTGGGTCTCTGCTGAAAAAGGGCAGCTTGCCCAGCCAGACTAACCCGGTTAACAAATGTCAAATAAATAAATAAATAGTAACCTTTTCCCTCAAACTATCTAAACCCCCTGAAACCAATATATTGGAATTTAAAGACTTCAAGTGCACAGATCTTCTTACATTATATGATGAAATCTCAGATTCACTCATAACATCACTCTAGACATTGCCTCAGCAGACAGATTCCCGCATGAGTTTTATACCCACATAAATAAAATGTATAGAAATGACAATCACATCTAGAGCCAGATTCAAAGAAAATTTAAAAGCAAACCACTTGGGCGGTCTATGGATATAAATAAAATCTAAAATAAAATCAAAACAAATCATTAAAGTATGCAACTTTTCTAAGGACCCTAAAGTCAAGGAAACTATTAGGAAATTGACTAAGAATTTAAAAAGGCAATATATTAGATCTACTACATTAGCCTATGAATTCAAGCTGGCATCTGAAATGGACAGTTACAAATCCTTTTTTATTTATGTAAGAAAACTAAGAAATGATATTCAGCAATGTACAGAACTCATACTAAATACAAATCCTATTTTGACCTGGTGGACATCGCCAATAATCTTAGTGAAAATTTCACTCTTGAGGCAACTATCCAGAGCCCTACAATCCTTTTATTACTCACCCCTCATCACTAAAGAACATGTGCTGAAAATGCTGTCTAATACTAAGAACACTTCCTGCATGGGACCAGCTAATGACCGGGCTGTGTGTTAAATAGTACATGACCTGCTGGAACCTCTCCATAAGCTACTTAACTTGATATGGCTACAGGTTCAGTCCTGGAAATACGGTGTGCAGCACTGAAGATGCGAGGCCCTACCACTGACCCCAGAAACTATAGGCTCATCAGCCAGAACAGTCTCGCGTGTAAGGCCATGAAACCCATTATAACAGACTTGATTCTCTGTTAATGGAATAGACTCTCTGTTAAAGACTAAAATAATACTTCCATGGGACCAGACAATATTTCAGGTACCAGGTAGAATTCTCATCCATTCCAAGTATGAACCACATGATCCTGTATGTAAACTGTTCAACCTCAGCCTATCTGCAAGGTTTGTCTCTGATGCCTGGAGATATCTACTGTGACTCCCCTAATCAAGGGTAGCCCCTCTTTGGACCCAGGTAATTATCATAGAAGAGCTGTTTTATGCAGATATAGGCAACTTAACTGAATTAGATCAAACTCAGTTTGGCTTTGTGAAGGGCAGGTCCTGCCTCATGAACCTAATAAATTCCTTTGAAAAGGTTACAGAAGCTGTGGACAGAGGTTACTCTGGGTAACTGCTTATCTTGACCTGGCCAATAATTCTCCATGCTGGAATTATTGAAAATTAGACAAACTTAAAATAGACCCCTACTTTGCCCGCTGGATTGCAAATTGATTATAAGACAAACCTAAAGTTGTGAAAGTTGCTTGTATGCTCTCTGAATGTAAAATTGTAACGACTGGGGTGCTACAGGGCCTTCTCCTGTTTGGCATTTATTTTGCAGGCATCCAAGTCAATATTGCAAAAGTGTGGTTGACCAAGTTTGCTGATGCCTGTAAAATGGGCACTGTTATCTGCTCATCCACTGATACAAAACAGCAACAGCAAGGGTTGGAATATGCACATGCCTGGGGTACTGAAAATGGTCTCACATTAAATGCAGAAAAGTGCAATGTTGTAGCATTTAACAAAAAATCTGCTACCACCTCATATGTTATATACGGTACTCCTCTTCAGACAGAGATGGTCATAATAGACCTGGGTACTTATGTGGAGAACTGTCTGTCATTCAATCATCATGTTTCCATCATAGTCAGTAAATTCTTCTATCTGGCCCAGTTAATTACCAAGGGAATACATTCAAAAGCCAAATAAGTCATCTTATCCCTGTATTCTTCCCTTATCAGACATATAATCGAATATAATGACATATTTGCTACATATAGTTATCCCTACTGCTGATACCCCCACTGACCTCCTCAATGCCACCCAGACTTCCTTCAACTCAGTAGAAACTTGGCTCACTAACAACCAGCTTATCTTAAACCCTAAGAAAACTAAGCTTTTAATTTTTCTTCCCAAAAATATTATTCATCTTAAATCAACTTTCTCTATATTCTCTCTAAATAACACTCTTATTGATGTTGAAACTATTACAAAACTCCTTGGTGTCATCATTGATGACCATCTTAAGTTTGACTTGCACGTAAATAACTGTATAAGGAAGACTCACCAAAAACTCGGCCTCCTCTACAGGAACAATAAGTTCCTTACAAATAAAGCTAAGGTAACCATCTCTCAAGCCTACCTCCTACCTAACCTACTATATGCCTCACAAATTCTAACTAATCTCAACTCTTCCCTCTTATCTAAACTTGAATCAACCTACAACAAGGTGGCTAGATTTGCAGCCCATCAAATATACAAATCTCATCATTGTCTGTCTCTTAAACACCTAAACTGGCTAGAATTCCCCCATCTGCTTCTTTTCAGTCGACTCCAGATTATTCATACCATCTTATTTCAGCCATCTTACTGTCCTAATCTATCTCCTCTCATCTCCCTATACACTCCTAATAGGCCTCTCCACAGCCCAGACTAGGATCTACTGCAAATTTACAAATCTAATTCAAAAACTGTCTGTAACCTATATAGTTTCAATCCTGCCATTTCCTGGAACAAACTACCATTTGCAATTAGGTCTTTTAAACAACCAAACCAGTTCAAAACAGCAACCAAAAAATATTTGAAAAGCCACTGAACCTGTCCTTGTACTCACCCTCCATGACATACCTTCCTTCGCATTAACTGTACGCTGCCTATTCTGTATCCTGACTCCTTTTTACTCTTATTGCTATTGATTCTCAATTCAATAACTGGTTCAGAGAAACAAATTAACCAACGAACAAAAGAACGAACACCAGTTTCTTCAGTGTCTTGGGATTCAGTACTCAAACCAGCTAAAGCAGAAATCCTATTATTCTTGTTGAACACAGGCAACCAAAGAGTAGTTTAAAAATAGTTTAATGTCCAAGTTAAGCCCTTTCACTTACATCACAGTAAGCTTCATCAGAACTACAAGATTCTAACTGACAAACATTTAAATAACTTTTTTGGCACCAAAAAATGTAACTACAACAGTTACTTAAAGCAATACAATACTAATTACAAAATATATGTACATACAAAACATGTTGACTCAATAACCATCTATAATGTCCTATATTATACTATAAAAAACAGTATCTACACTAATCTGGATCATTAGATGTAATATGTATTGTAAAATGTATATATATATAAATCATGTTAAAACTAATAATGATTTAATAGATATAACCACACTATCCAATATTGCAAATTTAAATTTTTTTAAATTTGCAATATTGGATAGTGTGGTTATTGATTCCAGGGGGGGGGGCAATTTTAAGGGATTATTATCTTATGAAGAATTATTATGGCAAATTTATACTGATGCCTCCACCGCACCTGGACTTAATGATTTTATATCTATTAAACCATTATTAGTTTTAACATGATTTTTATATATATACATTTTACAATACATATTACATCTAATGATCCAGATTAGTGTAGATACTGTTTTTTATAGTATAATATAGGATATTATAGATGGTTATGGAGTCAACATGTTTTGTATGTACATAGATTTTGTAATTAGTATTGTATTGCTTTAAGTAACTGTTGTAGTTACATTTTTTGGCGCCAAAAAAGTTATTTAAATGTTTGTCAGTTAGAATCTTGTAGTTCTGATGAAGCTTACTGTGATATAAGTGAAAGCGCTTAACTTGGACATTAAACTATTTTTAAACTACTCTTTGGTTGCCTGTGTTAAACAAGAATAATAGGATTTCTGCTTTAGCTGGTTGGAGTACTGGATCCCAAGACACTGAAGGAACTGGTGTTCGTTCTTTAATTCAATAACTGTACGCTGTCTACACTGTATCCTGACTCTTCTTTAGTCTTAGTGCTATTTAATTTGTATTATTACTTTATTGTTAGACCTGCATGTTTTTTTTCATTACTGCTGTATGCAATATAATTTGTGAATATTATTTGAGATGTTTCCAAGTTATTGTTTATTTGGCTTAGAATCTGTATATACTATTTGAGATGTTATAGTATTATTGTTTACATGATTTAAAATGTATCTTCTGTGGAGCTTTTCTCCCTGGGCCTCCACTGAAAAAGGTCTATCAGCTCAGTTGGACTAACCCGGTCAACAAATGTAAAATAATGAAAAAAAAAATAAAAAAATACAAATCCGAGCATATTGCTTAACTGGAAAGGCCTTAAAGATTTTTAATCAAGAAAGTTAAAGGTCATAAATCCTCAACTATCACAAAAGGTTAGTACAAGTCTCTATTGCATGTCAGTTGCTCTGAGGTGACCTAAGTCTACCTTTGCAAGACATGAAAGAGCCAATCCCATATTTTTTTGCAAAATTACTGCCTCTACCTAAATGTACACCAAAACACAAATGAGACTCACTATAGGGATAGGTTCTTAACACAGCAAGCATATTCCCAGCCTATGTAATAGGTTCCCACTGCAGGTCAAACAAAGTGCTACTTTGGCTACCTTTAAGGCTAGTCTTGATGACTGGATAGGCAGACACACATTTACACCAGGCGTATCATGTAAGGTCCTGCTAGATTTGGGAGGTAAACTGTATTAAGTATGTAAGAATTGATTAGACTGTAGTATATTATATTTAACTGGAAACAACTGAAATGAGATTGGAATGAAAGTCTTTATCTATTAATTACCCAAACTTGTGCTGAACAGGTGCCAGTCTCTCCTTTATGGGCCAAGTCTTATGTACTTTTTAGAATGAATTCTCCAAACACTGTAGTATATTTAATAAGGCTTTATTAGATGTTCACAGTATCCAAATACTGTCTTAACTGTGCTGATAAACAATAACATTCTGTAGAAATGCTGAGATGCTGGTTAGTAGTAAATATATCCAAAGGTACTGCATGTCATATTCTGATTGTCCTGAACAACTTAAACTAAAATAGTCTTTATTTGACCTGCCTTCTGTACTCAGGCTTAAGTGTCTGTATTGTGGCTTAATCTTCTCTGTAATGACAGGTCAAACAAACTGACTGACTGACTTCTCTAACTGTATCTGAAGTATATTTTAATAATACATAAACATTGTAATGCTTTACTTGCCTTCTTGGTCTTGGTTCTCAGGCCTTGTCTTATTTTGCAATCCTTTAGGGGCCTAGCTATCCCATTATCTAACACTTCCTTGATTCTTTCCTTGAGAAAGAGAACAGAAAAAGAACAGCCAGTAGCCTTCCTTTGGGAACTGTTATCTCTCATGCTTGAACTGCAAGGTTATTCTTTCCTTCTGATTAACTGTCTTTTAAATGAAACACATTTTATTTTTTAGTCTGTCTAATGCCTAATAACTACTGTAAAATGGAAGTCCCTAATCTAACAGTTGCCCCTGAGGTCCTTAACAAAAATTACCTTACAGCTGTATTGCTAAGTACTGTATACAGCTTTATGGTACCTAACTCCTAATCTAAAAATAAAATTTCTTTATTTGGTAAATTAACTTGCAATTTTAATTTTGACCACTAGGTGTCACTTGAGCATTTATGGCCTGTTTGGATCGAAGTCTCTTAACTTTATGATTTGATTATAACTAGGCAATTGTTTTTCTTTATCTGGTGAAAAAAAACTTGCACTTTTAATTTTGACCACTAGGCTTGAAGTCTGTTAACTTTATGATTTAATTTTCATATTACCTAGATTCATAGTCTTTAGAGTCTTTAAGTCTAAGTTCTGATGTATGAGTGATATATCTAAAACATGTACATTATTCTGAAAACGAGTGTCTTTTAATTCTGTGGCTTTTAAAGCTAATTAAAGCTAATTTTAAGGCTAATGTTCCTGCTTTCACCCAATATAAATTCGAGGGATTTTCCCCACTGAGCTCTCTATACTACTGCTCCACTCTACCCTCAAGCTTTATTTCTATTCTTCCAAAATAGACTTAGCTGACTTTCACTTGACTCTAAGTATGTAAATATTGTAAATATCTGTATTGCCATTGAAAAAAAATGTATTGCACTGTCATATGATGTACATAATACATTTATGCATTTTGTATTTCCTAACTGTATGAATTTTACTCTTGTATTTTACCTTTAACATTATGTAACCTTTATTGTATTGTATTGCTTATGGAGCTTTTCTCCCCGGGCCTCCACTGAAAATGGACACTTCTTGGCCCAGTGGACTTCCCCGGTAATCAAACTGAAAATAAAATAAAAATAAATAAATAAAATAAAATTAGAAACTGCCATACACATTCTTAAGTTAGACAGAGTACAGACTGTTAACCCTGCCTATTTTTTTCCCCTCTGTATGCTGTAATGGTAAACTTCTATGTTTTTCTTTACCTTATGAACTGGTCTGTTAGTGTACCATGATGTCTCTTTCTTAAAGCAAATGAAACATTTTCTGTTGTTCATAGATTTAAATCTTTAAACATTGTACTGTTTCTTTTTGTTATATAGCATATCAAGCATAATGGCTATTCTCTGAAGACTAATTGAAATTGACACTAAAGAGATAACTCTATAACTGGTCTTAAAGCATAATTACCATATACTTTGTTAACTTGTGTCTGTAAATTTTCATTTAGATTTGCTAATAATGCTACCTACCTTTTTAACATTTATGTGCTGTAATAGATGTTTGCCTCCTAGATGTGTGTCTGAAATAATCTATGAATATTTATTAGCTATAATAGTTTACTAAAACCTATGCTTTCTGTATTTCAAGTCTATACCTTTGCATTGTCTGTTAATGTCATTTTAATTTTCTGACTAATGTTCAATAATTATGTAAAGTGCACTGTAATCTGTAAACTAATTAAGAAATTAAGCCTGCCCTGTTATGCCATGAGTGCATTGAATAACAATTGCTACCTATTCTTTAGATAACCCATCTTAATAGTTTACCAAAACTTATGTTTTCTGTATTTCAGGTCTATACCTTTACATTTTCTGTTAGTGTCTTTTTTTAACTTTCTGACTAATGTACAATAATTATGTAAAGTGTACTGTAATCTGTAAATTAATTAACAAATTAAGTCTGCTATGTTATGCCTTGAGTATACTGAATATTGCTACCTATTATTTAGATAACTTATCTTAATAACTCTGTAATAAACAATTCTGTCACTTTACCCTTAACTAATGACTGAATAATGTGAAGGATGATGTAGTAGAAATGTATAATGTAATAAGCCTGCTACAAATAAGCCTGTCACTTTACCCATAACTAATGACTAAATAATGTAATTCTGTCACTTTACCTTTAAAACTAATGACTGAATCATGTGACATAACTGAGTATTACTTTTATATTATGAGATTTGACTGAAATGTACTTACTATGCTGAACACATAACTGAGTATGAATGCCATATTCTGAATCTTGGCTGAAATGTGATACATATTTATACTGAACATTTAGAATAGCTGTGTATATTCTGGAAACTAACTAAACTAATACTAAAAGAATATATTTTGCCAGTGTTAATTGAACACAGATAAAAGCATAACTGAAAACTAGTACATGTTATAGTCTGAAAACCAAACTATTAGTACCTTTTTCTGTCAGTATTGTCTGAACATAGATAAACTGAAAACTAGTGCTGTTGTACAATTGTCTGAAAACATGAAAACATTTTGACAATGTTACCTGAACACAGATAAAAAACAAACTGAAATCTGTTTTCCTGTTAGTATTGTCTGAACACAGATAAACTGAAAACTAGTACGGTTGTATAATTGTTTGAAAACATGAGAACAGCTTGACAGTATTACCTGAACACAGATAAAAAATAAACTGAAACTAGTACTGTTAAATAACATTCTGAAACATGCATACTTCCTTTAACTCTTACAGTTTAACTTTAAACAAACATTGAAGAAATAACTGAAACACATAGACAGTCAACTTCTGCACCACAGCTCTTGCCAAATGTTACTCTGCATTGTCCCAGTCACTGATGAGGTAAAGGAAGGCCTGCTTTAATTTTGAAGTGTCCTTTTTACAGTTAGGCTTTTTAAATCTCTTCTTTTCATTTCTTGTGCAGGGATGGGTGGCTAAAGTTTTTGATTGTATTTAGTATCAGGTCCTTAAAATAACATTTGCATCTTTAACAATTGTAAACTGATAGCATTGCTTATTGCCCTGACCCTATTTACATTTTTCTACATGAAATAAACCTTTTCAGCTTTAACAATTATAAATTGATAGCATTGCTTATTGTGCTGACTTTATCTATATTTTTCTGCATAAAATAAACATTTGCTGCTAATAAACTCTTGCAAGTCTGTAAACAATGTGATAACCTCAAATGACACTAAAGTAGTAATGCAGCACTGTGCATTTCTACACCTATATAAAATTAATTTTAACAGTGGAACTTTTTACATTTACTCTTGTGAGCCTCAGATTTTAATATAGAGTTCTGTGAGTGAAACTCCACCCACTGTCTCACCATAACCGTTTCTTTAGCTGATGTCATTTAACTTTCTAGTACTACTGAATGCTGCAAAAATGTATCATTACTGTCTACAATTGTCTTAAATAAATAGCAAAAACTGTAAATGCATTAAATTGATCTTCACCATACTGCATTACTGTCTTTAATTCAGCTTGCTAAACTGGCTGCAATCTGATCTGGTATGTTTGGTAAACTGCAATTTCTGTATGAAATATGTACAGTCAACATAAGAGTTGAACCTGTGGCTTTAATGGCACATATGATGTACTGTTTTTATACATGAATGCTTTTCTTGTCTCGTATTAAGATATTGTTTCTGCATTGCATAACACTTTAATACAAAGCTGTTAACTAATGACTGCTAAACAAATCAATAACACAAAAAACGTCATTTGCCAAATCTGTAACTGTAAACCCTTTATTCTGCAAATTAACTTGACTGTCATTTCTGATATACCTTACAGCACATAGATGTATACGGTTACCCTTTTTTTCTAACTGGCCACACCCAATATGTCTTTCTGAGCACTTTAGCTGTATCAGCTGAACTAAAATTTATTTTATCTTTAAGCCATAAATCTCATGTTTCTGTTGTAACCGACTTTAAAATCTGTACATTTGCAAAAATCTTGTCACTGAAGTCTTAAACAGCATATAACTCTAATGACATGTTCATACCTAGTACAGAGCTGTTAACACTTTGAACAGTTAGCTGCTGTAATATTTGACCCTTTAAATCCTGACAAAACTGCATTTGTGTCTTCTAATAAAGATCTATGTGTAACTGAAGTTGATTTGTCTAAATGAGATATTGTTATTTCTTTTAACCTTAAACAATGACAGATTAATGATTTGATTTGGTGCCAGACTGCCGCACACTTTACAGATAGCTATGGAATGCATTCTTTATTTTGCTCTGAAACAGTTGCAATTTTACTTTGCGCTGAAGTCTGTTTTTCAGTTATACTGGAATTTACTTGATCAAACTCTGCACTCTGATCTTATCCCCCTCAGTGCAATATTTGCACTTGCTTCTGAAAATAAGAAACTATGTAAAATATTGTGAAACTGAGACATTGCCTGCATGTTATGTATGTTAACTGTGTTGATGTCTGTATTTTGAATTGTATGTGCCGAAGCATTTATGTTTAAGTCTGAAACCATATTGACAGAAGCTGACTCATTATGTGAATGCTTTCCTAAAGCATGCTTCTGTGAGTTAATTCTTTTGTGTTTAGAAATATTTAACATTCCTGAACTAATAACCTTTAACTTTAAAAGAACATTTCTGGAATATAGTTTTTTAGACTGCTTTACCCAGGTTTTAAATTTAAACCAAAGATTTACCGATGTCCTAACTGTAGAAGCATCACTTGACATGTTTATACAACAGGTATACAAATGACTTTTACTGATGAATTTAAACCTTTTTTTTGAGCTGTTAACTAAAAAGTGCATATAAAGTCTTACAGAACTTTATGATCCTGGAAGAATGTGTCCTGTTGTCTTTATCTTTTTAACCTTTTCCTTGCTTCTTGGCTGTGTGATGTCACACTGGAAACTTGAAAGTTTATGGAGATAGCTGTTTATTTATTTATTTTTTTTTATTTTACATTTGTTAACTGGGAAAGTCCAACTGGATACAGGTCCATTTTCAGTGGAGGCCTGGGGAGAAAAGCTCCAAGTGTACATAACTAGTGTAATTACAGTGAAATTATTACAGTGAATTATCACAAAATTGACATTCTTTTTTTTTTTTTTTTATTGGATAATGTCTTTTATGTTCTGAAGGAACACTGCTGATGTCTGTTGATTTAGTGCTGGTCTGCTGAAGTTCTTTGAGGCTTTTTCTGAAGTAAACACTGATGCTGTGCAATTTGTTTAAAAACAGCTGCAATTACTGTATGTAGAGATTGTCTGCTATGTCCATTTCCTGCATGAAGTTTACATCTAGAAAATTAGTGTTGTCTTACCAAAAGGTCTCCTCTGTAATGAGAAACTGTAATACTGTCATTTTTGGCTTATTTTGTATAGAGGTCATGGGATTTAGTTATGGAAAAACACTGGTATGCTGCTGAAAAGTCTATTATGAAACTGATAGACTGGAAAAAGTGTTACTGTAAACTAATAACGAAACCTTGAAGTTAAGCTGGTTGCTGCACTAAAAACTGTACTTGAAAGGGTTACTTACTACAGCTGTCTCTGTTGAAGTTCTGAAGTGTTCAAAATGAACATAGGTCGCTGATAAGGTTGCCTGGAATGAAACACTGCCGTTCTATAGTTTGCTCTGTAGAACACATGTAGTTGAACAAAACATGGAGTGCTGCATTGGAATGAAAACACTGCTATTTTGTAGTCTGTAGAACACATGTAGTTGAACAAAACACTGCTATTCTATAATTTTTTTGTAGAACAGTTGTAGTCTGAGTACTGATGCAAGGTTTCTATGGGGGTTTGGGAGTTACTTTAACTGTTTTACCCCATTCATACTGGCTCGCCATTGTAAGAATTGATTAGACTGTAGTATACTGGATTTAACTGGAAACAACTGAAATGAGACTGGAATTAATGTATTTATCTGGTAATTACTCAAACTCATGCTGAACAGGTGCCAGTCTCACCTTTATGGGCCAAGACTTGCAAACTTTTCAGAATGAATTCTCCAAACACTGTAGTTCATTTAATAAGGCTTTATTAGATGTTCACAATATCTGAATACTGTCTTTATTAGCAGTGTTAATAAACAATAATAGGCTGTAAAAATGCTGGGATGATTGTTAGTAGTAAATATATCCAAAGTTACTGCACATCATATTCTAATTGTCCTGAACAGTTTAAACTAAAATAGTCTTTATTTGACCTGTCTTCTGTACTCAGGAGGCTTGAGTGTCTGTATTGTGGTTTAATCTTCTCTGTAATGTCAGGTCAAATGAACTGACTGACTTCTCTAACTGTATCTGAAGTATATTTTAATACTACCAAAACCCTGTAATGATCAAAGAAGTTGTCATTGTAACATCCTCCTCTGACACAGAAGCCCTCCAACAGGAACTTGCCTTGTATACTGAAAATGAGCTTAAATTAAATATATAAAAAATACAACATTGTTCTAGTTGGCAGACAAACCATCTCCCCAGCATATAGCATTGACACTGCCCCATTTCAAAATAAAAGTGTAATTAGAAACCTGGGAAACTGCTGTGACAATTCTCTCTTCTTTGATTATCATGTAGTAACAGTTGTCAGGAAATTTCTTCTATTTGGAGCAACTGATCTCCAACAGAATATCATCCTGATCTGAAGATGTTATTGTACCCCTTGTATTTAGCACTGATCAGACCAATTATTGAATGAAGTGCCCCCTTTGGAATGTACCTTACCAGACATTTTAGATAGTTGAGAAAAAAACAGAGGTTTCTAACAAAGAGGATCACAGAGTTTAAATCCATGGGCTACCACTAAACATTAGAAGTACAATTTCTCTTTTCTGTGTCTTATATGCTCCTCAGAGGAGACCCCATGCCTTGCCTTCTGAGCAATCAGGGATCCTTAATGAACTGGGGAGGAGGTGTCTCCTTCTCCAAGTCTGTTTACCAGCGTCCTGCTACAAATTTTGTCCATTCTGTTTGGAGTAATACCTCTGCTGATCTCTGGTCTTTGGCATGACCCACCCAGCTTATGAGGATGGAATTATTCATGTTAACTCTCTCTGGTGCATTCTTTCTGACTAAAGTAATACAGGTAAGGACTTTGTAGTCTCTGGCACAGCTCCAAATTCCATTGCTGAATTTTCTGAGCTGTATGATTTCACAATGGTTACTATTGCCATTCTAAGATGCACTGGTCCTTCACAGGAAGTGAATGAACAGTAGGGGAATTTTCAAAATGTCCTGGTCAAATTACCTCTAGTAATACTACTCCAGTCTTTTCTGAATATAGACCACACAACTAATAGAATTGATCCAGTGAATATAAACAAATAAATAAAGTAAAACATTTCACTATAGAACTTAAGTCTTTTTACAATAAAACAGGTCTTGCAAAGATATGTGCAAGGGCCAAGGCTTCCTGCCAGTGTTGAAGCCTACAGGATTGCACATCTTTAAATGTATAATTACACAGGTGAATTGACAGTAATTTGGGATAGGAGGGTAGAAAGTAAAGACCCTTTTACTGCACTCCAAGAGCCATGCAAATACAATCACAGCATATCTACACGTATTTTGTTTACTGTTAAAACAGGCTTCACAACTGCAAATGCAAGCACTGTTCCAATATCATTAGAATTTATAATGCTGCACGGGTTTTCATTCATTCATTTTTTTCTTTCATTCTTTGCATTTGTTGACTGAGGAACATCATTGATGCTTAAGGATCAATTTCAGCCTAAACCTTGGTGCAAAGACACAAACAAAATAATGCATTTGTACTGCTGCATTACATGCAGAGATACTCACAGGAAACTAATTCCAAAAGTTCACACAATATACACAAATAGATATAATAATAGGAAAAATAAATTCCAGTAGTTCACATGATACATATGAAGATACAGTAATGCAATGCAATACAATTTGCATAGGGAAATTTAATTCCAATAATGAACACAAGAAAAAAAAAAAGTTTTCCATGGGTATGCATCAAAAGACAAAGTGCAGTAATGATTTAATTTACAAACAGAAGCATACTGTAGGCCTTGCACAGCTACTGAAAAAACAGTTGTTGGATTTACTTTACTTAACTAAGTATATGCAGGTAGTGAATGAATTTCTCAGGCCTTAGTCACGGGACTACAAAAGTATATAATAATGGGTACTTTGAAGACAATACCCACATCTCATTTATTATAGCTGGACAGTATCTGTACAAAAAGGCCAGGGAAGTGAACAATATAAGGAACTTAATAGTATCACATCTTCTCAAGACTGCACAGTGAAACAGTGAATAATAATAAAAAACTAAGCTTGTAAATCTCAGAAGAAAATCCAATGTGTGCATAGCATTTTCATTATATTAGGCAATAAACAGTAAAGTTCAGATGTCAACCTTACAATGCTGGCAGCAAAGTAAATTAGATAATACTATAGTAAATCAAACAAATTAAGATGGTAATTGCCAAACTCAGTCTTGTATGCACATACAAAACATTAACTTCAGAGCAATTCAAGTGACTTAAGCAGAAATTGTCAATCATAGGCATTGTCCATACACTAAATATCCAGAATCCTTTGTCATAAGCTTATAAAAAAACAGTAACACCATAAGAAATCAAGAACTGTAAGAAACTGTTAAGCTCATTCATCTGCACAATGCAAAGTGCCAGAGTATGTTATGCATCAGTAACCAAGGTAAGTATCAACAACACAGAAGTATGTAAATAATCCTTGTATAATACTGCTAGCAGTCTAGTGTAGTCCCCTTGGCCTTCTCATCTCCTGTCCTCTGGCATTCTATTATTTAAACCCAGGTTACTGATGTTCTAGCTAATGTTGTAGTTCTGTAGGGAGTGGACTTTTGGACTTTAATTATAAGAAACTGTAGCCTGGTTCTGGACAAACTTCTTATAGCTGCAGTCCACTTACAGTAGCACTCGTGTGTGTAGG
Organism: Protopterus annectens; assembly: GCF_019279795.1. Taxonomy (NCBI): domain Eukaryota; kingdom Metazoa; phylum Chordata; order Ceratodontiformes; family Protopteridae; genus Protopterus; species Protopterus annectens. Next base: position 418,165,511 of record NC_056746.1, read on the forward strand.
TAGACCAAAAACAGATTGTTTATGTTGGCAAATGTACTCTGTATGAATTGCATTTGGGTAGAAAAGCATATTCAACTGCAATCATCAAGGATAGTAAGATATATCCCAAAGGAATAGATGGAAAGGAATGCTAGTTATATAGGAGATATCTTCACTGTGGACTTTACTGTCCCTTGTTCTTGATGAGGAGGTCTCAATTTCTGGTTACATGACAAACAAAGTTGGCATCCAAATGCCATTTCCAGCTGCTATTAGAAACTGCATTTCTTTTTTAACATGTTTATTGAATTATCACTTAAGACATAGGCAAATATGCATTTATATAAAAGAAAACAATCAATGTTAACATGTTCACAGTTTCAAACATTATTCATCAAATACATTCTTTTATACAATTATCATCAATCCAAAATTACATGCATTGTTCATTTCCTGCCTTCCCTTAGACCTCACTCCTTCTCCAAAACCTTATTCTTCATGCATTGTTGCCCAACAGAAACATAGCTAGGGCAGGGTTAGATGGGCAATGACCCCAGGCACAAAGTGTTCGGTGGGAGCAATCAGCTATCGGTCATCCCAATCACTCTTTAGTGCAATATTGACTTTTAAAAGCTGGTATTGTATTGTGGTCAAACCTGAGAATGGCAGCACTCTGTGTGTGGCCTAAACTGTAGCAACTGTTTGATATATTTGTAGCAAGCAGTTTGCTACACTTTAAAATAAGTATTTTTCATTTTTTTTTTTTTTTTACTAAAACATGAGCACAGTAGTGCTCCATGCAGACAGAGTATAAACTGTAGCAACTGTTTGCTACATTTGTAGCAAGCAGTTTTCTACAATTTAAATGCATTTTTTTTCCTAATACATGAGTATCTTAGCACTCATTTGAATCAAGGTATGAACTGTAGCAACTGTTTGCTACATTTGTAGCAAGCAGTTTACTACAGTTTAAAAGAAGATTTTTTTAAATAAACTGTATTGGGGAAGGAAAGTTGAGGCAGACAGCAGAAGTGAGACCTGAATGGCTGGGAGGTGGCGTGCTGTGTATCTGGCCATCTGGTTGGTGTATCAGTAAAAGGAACAGTGTTTTTTTTTCTTTTCCTTTTTTTTCTGCTCTTGGGGGTGAGGTGTATCTAACTGTAATAAGCTGATTGGTTTAATACAATGAAGTTTTTTTTTTTCTGTTGCTGGGGGTGAGGAGCTATTTTGTGATACTGATACAGGATGCAGATAGAGCCATCTGTGCCTCTGTTCCCACTGCAGTTTAAAAGAAGATTTTTTAAAATAAACTGTATTGGTGAAGGAAAGTTGAGGCAGACAGCAGAAGTGAGACATGAATGGCTGGGAGGTGACGTGCTGTGTATCTGGCCATCTGGTTGGCGTGTCAGTAAAAGGAACAGTGTTTTTTTTTTCTTTTCCTTTTTTTTTCTGCTCTTGGGGGTGAGGTGTATATAACTATAATAAGCTGATTGGTTTAATACAATGAAGTGTTTTTTTTTTTCTGTTGCTGGTGGTGAGGAGCTATTTTGTGATACTGATACAGGGTGCAGATAGAGCCATCTGTGCCTCTGTTCCCACAGTTTCCATTTTCCTATGTAATTTGTTCCTACTCTTTTCTAAAGATTCCACTTCCAGTTCTTGTATCTCTGTTACAATATGCACTGCTTCAAATACAATTGGTTTAGACTTCAATTTCTATTTTCTAGTAATTTCATTTTTTAGAAGCCACCAGAATTAAGCTTAAAAAGACATTAGTGTGTCTAGACAATTCAGATTCTGTATACCAGCTCAAAAAATCATTTCCTTAGCTATGTCCATCCAATATTTCTGACAAAGTACTCTGTAGGGATTTTTTAAAATCTGCCAACTCATTACACTCCCAAAACATATGTTCCCAGTTACCTCTTTCTTCCTCATCACACCTTCAACATTTGTAATCTACCTGAGGAAAAAATTATTTGGAGTCTGCTTGGGATATAAAAATACCTATGCAAACACTTCCAAGCAAAGGTCCTAAATCTTCTAGACTTTGTTGCATAGTTGAGATCCACTCATATGTCCTCCCATTGTTTCTTTGTGAATTCTTGTCAGACTCTCTTCCCAATCTTTTCTAACCTCCTCTGATTGATTGCTATAGTTATCATGCAATATTTTATATGCCATACTAGTTATCCCTTTTTAATTGACAGTTTCTTTTCTAGGTTCACCTAAAAACTCTACCAGAGCAGGTCTTTCACTTAAGATTCTCTTTTCATTTTTCTCTCTGCCTATACTCTGATATCAATCCCTGATACGGAAGGCTCTCTCTAGCCTGCAGTCCAAATGTCTTCTTAGTCTCTTCCCATTATGTAACCTTTCCCTTTCTAGTTATTTGTTCCCAATACCTTGAATCCTTTCCTAGTTTTCCAGTAAATTCCAGCCCCCTCTTGCCTATTATCTGTACTTAATTGCAATCATCCCTATTATCAGAATCTCCTTTCTCCATTCTCACATTGGCTTAGTTCTTACAATACCTTCTGCTTAATTTATGAATATAATATTCTGTATGGCTGTATTTTACTTAAAGATCTGCCATCAAAACCCCATTCTCTCATTATTTCTTGAATCTCTCCACCATCATCCATTTCCAATTTGAATTATAGCTTTCTGTTTGTGATATGTATATGAGTCTTAACTGTGTAGCTCTAAAGTATCCCTTCAAATCAGGTAATCCTAAACCACTTTATTTTATTGGAAGCAGCAAATTGTCCCACTTGACCCTTGCCCTCTTCCCCTCCTAGATAAAATCCTTCAACTATTTATTAATTACAGTCCACAACTTCTTCTCTAGTTGATAAAAATATGCCTGACCTGTATATAAAACTAAAGGGAATAAAAACATGTTAACTGCTTGTATCTTGCCATCTATACCCTTAAACAGGTCTATATCATTACATTGAAAACACTAAACAGTGAATCCCTATTCACTGAACTTAAATCGAAAGCTACATTCAGCGAGCAATCATTTCTGTGAATGGTTTTCCCAGGAAAACTAACTGGTTGGCCATCATCAGGAATTTGCCCTTTCCCCCACTGTAGTGCGATCTCGGAGATGGCATATTTAGTTGGGGGTGGGGGGTGCAGTCCCCCACTTGGGTGGGTTTTAAATCATGTGGTTCTTGTGATTGTTACTAGTCTGGTCCACCAGGAAGAAAATTGTGGAAGTGATCATTCGCTGAATGTAGCTTTCGATTTTTTAAGTGTGATCAATATGGATTTGCTGTTTAGTATTTTCAACATAATGATATAGACCCCCTTAAACAAAAGCTTCCAGTTTCTCAGTTTTTGTATTATCTTTTTTTTAAATCTCTTCCCACATATCCTTTGCTGCCATTAAGATAATCCTTTTTAACCCATTCTCCTAAATACTTCATTATATTGTGTCCACATAAATATGGGTATTGCTGAACCAATTCATGTGTGGGTATGTAATTTATATCTATAGCCTTTGATTTGTCAACATTAATTTTATATCACTAAAAAAAATGTAACTGTCTCAGAATGTTCCACAACACTGAGATATCCTTTTCTGGTTTTATCAGTTGCAAAATAATATCGTCTGCAAATAAATCAATCTTTTCTTGATACCATACCAATTATATCCTTGAAATTTTGAGTCCCTTATTTTTTGCCAGTGTCTCTAAATATAATACAGATAACAAAGGGAAGATAGGACACCCCCTGTTTGGTTCCTCTGTTCAAACACACCTAAAGAGAGAGGAATTATCCTAGTTTAATTTTTGCCTGCAATCCCTCATATATCCTCCTAATTAACCTTATTATTGTATCAGTGAATGCAAATTATTCCATTGCCTTACTCATAAAATTCCAGCTTAGTCTGGTTCATAGGTTCATAGGTTGATACTAGGCTATTGGCCCTAGGACCTATACAAGCTTAGCCATAACAATTTCCTGGCTATTTCATCCCACAATATTTACTTCCCTGGAACCCTGTCTAGCAGGGTGACTGACATTATCCCTGGGGTAAATTTCCTATCTCACATCCAGTTGTCAAGGTTCCTTTTTAAGAGGGCCAAGGAGGCACTCTGCTTGACATGTATGGGCAGTCTATTTCAGAGTATAGGGAGTCTCTGGGTCAGGAACCTCCTATCTCTCCAGCATGTTTTATTCATTGTGATGACAATGTTTAGGTCCCTGGAGCGTGTGGCTCTGATGGATTGGAATTTCTTTAAGTGTAGCATGTCCAACAGTTCTGGGTTTGACATGGCCTTGTATGTTAAGCAGACATCACCTCTGAGTAGACAATATGTGACAGAGTATAGCTGGAGTTTTTTTAGATGGTCAGCATAGGGCATCTGCTTTAGGCCTGTGATTCTTTTTGTGAAGTGTTTCTGCGGCTTTTCCAGTTGTTGCAGATGTCTTGTGAGGTACATACCAAATGGGGCATTGTACTCAATGACTGGACTTTGCTACACTTGTAGGGGACTCTAAAGCATATGCCCTAATTCATGCCATTAATGTTCAGAAACATACTCAGGAGGGGGAAGAGGAGGGAGAAAGTTAACTGTAATTAAAACAATTTTTTTAATTAATATTACTGTTTAAATAGTGCATGATCTTCTTTGCATGCTATTAAGTATTTTTTTGCAGTTATTTTTAAGCATAATGGGATACTAATGTAAATAGGTGCTCCTGTATTTTTTCTTTTTTTTTTCCTTTCTCCATTCTTCTCTTTTTCTCCTTGTTCAGATTTATGAAATGCAGGCACTGCAATGTAAAAAGAGAGAGAGAGAGAGAGAGAGAGAGAGAGAGATCTGGTTAAAAGAGCATGACAAAAGAAAACTTAGTATGCTTTTTCTCATTCTTGCATAGGGGAATGACTTGGTTACGGCCATTAGCTTTATATAGTAAAACGTTTTTAACATAAAGCAAGTAAATGAAAAAAATATTGAATATTATAAGGCTTTTTTTCTAGTAAACAGTTTGGTATCTGGTTCTCATGACACTAGCAGACAATCTGATAAATAGAAATGGGTTAGAGAAAATGCTTTCTGAAAGCATTCAAGTGTTTTCCCAGCTGAGAGATAGCTATAAAGATAAGTCATAACCAGGCAGCATTTAATAGAATCACAGGCTTTACCATGCAACTTAGCATGGATAATATTTCTGTTTAGCCTGAGTCTGTGTGTGTAGCTGTCAGTTTGGAACTTTTGTTCCTGTTAGGAGGATAAAACTTCAATATTTGAAGATTTACACAGTGTTGTGTACTATTATTAAGTTAATAGGTTTTTAGGGAGTAGTGTGTGTGTGTGTGTGTGTGTGTGTGTGTGTGTGTGTGTGTGTGTGTGTGTGTGTGTGTGTGTGTCTGAGGGTTTTCAATAAAACAAAAAGTTCTTCAAGATATAACTAGGCTGAAATGGAGATGACAAGAAACAATTGTATAAAATATTAACCTGACAAACAGTGCATGCATGTAACACAAAAGCTGGAACTAGACATTTAACAAAAAAGCTGTTATACATAAAAGGTGGGAATAATCCCTCAATAATATGATTCTTTCTATAATGTCTTTGAATGTTAATGGTCTCACAGATTTTCTGTAATTTTACTTTGCTTGGAGCTTATCTCCCTGGGCCTCTACTGAAAAAGGACATGTATCCAGCTAGACTAGCCCAGTCAACAAATGTAAAATAAATAAATAAAATAAATACAACACAGAAAGAGTAGTGAACTTTATTAAAAAATATAGACTGCAAATAGCATTGCTATAGGAGACACACTTGGAAAGAACCAAACGTGAATTTGATAGAGAAAGGTTTTCAGGGTGGTTATTCAGCAGAATACCTGGGGCAAATGAAGAGAGGAGTACTTGTATTATTTGCAAGAGGAGCTCCAATAGAAAGAGAAGAGGATAAAAAAGAAAATAATGGTAGATTTGTAGTACTAAGGGACTACTGGCAAAGGAGGAGGATTACACTGACATTTATTTATATTCCACCAAAAACTGTTATAATGGAACTTAAGAAAATTCTGGGAGAAATAATTAGCTTTCAGCAAGGAGTATTGTTTATAGCTGGGGACTGGAATTTGATTTGGAACAGTGAATATGTATTTGGGGGGGGGGGCCCAGAAAAGAAAATATGACAATGGAGGGTAGATTTTTAAAGAGATTTATGAAAATATTTGGCATGGAAGATGTGAATTCAATCCTAGGTGTTTGGAGTGAATTTACATATTATTCCTCAAAATACAAAAACTGGGCTAGGCTAGACAGAATTTGCATTTCACAGGAACATGTGCATTTAATTGAAGGTTTTGATACACACCCAGTAGCTATTTCAGATCATGCACCAATAATAGCTAAAATAAAAACATAGGGTAATGAAATAAAAATGAGGCACCGGTGCTTTCCTACCTATCTGTTACAAAAGATGAATTTAAGGAATGGGCAGTGTAAATTATTCAGGAGCTATTAGAGAAGATAGAAATTTTTTCTGAAACTATAGCTAGGGAGTGGTATAAAATTTAAGTGGAATTTAAAAATACGGTGAAGTAACAATAATTATTTGAGGGACTGACAAATGTTAAAGTATTATGAAATAGGGGGAATCTCTCAGAACAAAAAGAGGATCAACTGCAGAATTCTAAACAGAAAATAAGGTATTACCTCAATAATATGCATGAGTTTAGAAAGATTGCTGTTATGCAACTGTTCTTTGATAATAATTCTAGAGCACAAAAGCTTTTAGCACAACAAGTCAGGCAACAGAAAGTAGAAAGGGCTGTCACCAAGCTTAGGGAGCCTATAACAAGAAATAAAACAAGGGATCCTGTAGTAGTATTAGAAATATTTCTGAAATTCTATGAAAGTCTGTATAAAGCAGATAAATATGGAAAACAAGAAAAGGTACAAATGGAAATGTTTATGGAAGAGTTAAATATGCCAAGGTTAGAGGTCGAGAAGGCTCAATTACTAACAATAAGAATAGGAGGAGATGAGATAAAAATGGTGATGTATAACCAATCTACAGGAAAGTCCCCAGGAATGGATGGTATTCTTGTGGACGTTTGGAAGCTAGGAGGGAAAATAAACTGATAAAGATCCGGAAGTTTTTTTTTTTTAACAGTACTTTAAGAGGAAGAGAAGTGCCAACATCCTGTTAGAAAGTGGTAGTAGCTCTAATGCCTAAAGAGATTAAAGATCCATCAGATCCAGCTTCATACAGGCCCATTTCAGTACTAAATCATGATTATAATGTGTCTATGTCTATAATAGCTAAAAAAATAGCAAAAGTGATGCCAAAATTGATAGATATGGATCAATGTGCTTTTGTGGAGGGGAGAAAAACATTTGACAACATTAACAGAACAGTAATGATCCAGAGGGAAGCAGAATGTAAGAAAATATCACTGTTGTTATTGTGTCTTGATGCAGAGAAACAATTTAAAAGAGTAAGCTGGGATGTATGAGCAGAGCAATGGAAGTATTTGCATTCCTGGATAAAATTATAAGGCTGATTAGTAGGCTATATGAGGGATCAGAGGTGAAAATTAAAGTGGGTGGGGTCCTCCCTGATAATCTCTGTTTGAGCAGAGGAACCAGGCAGGTTTGTCATGTCTCCCCTTTGTTATTTGCATTATATTTAGAACCAATGGCAAAGAAAATAAGGGACTCAGAAATTCAAGGATATAATTGGTATGGTAGTCAAGAAAAGTTGCCTCTATGTGCAGATAATATTATTTTATACCTGACAAAAACAGAAAGGGACATTATAGTACTGTGAATCATATTGAGACACTTTCACACCTTTTGGGGATACAAAATTAATAAAGCTAAGACAAAAGCAATAGCAGTAAATTATGTATCCACATTTGAATTGGTTCAGTAATATCCATACTTGTGGGAACATGGTAAAATGAAGTATTTAGGAATGTGGATTAAAAATGATACCGGTGTGGCAGTTATGTGGGAAGAGACTAAACAAAAGATAATACAAAAACTGAGAAAATGGAAGCTCTGTTATATGGATATCAATAGTAAGATACAAGCAGTTAAAATGTTTTTAGTCCCTTTAGTCTTATACACAGGTAAGGCATATTTTTAATCAACCAGAGGAGAAGTTGTGGATAGCAATTAATAAAGAGCTGAAGGATTTTATCTGGGAGGGGGGTGCAGCAAGAGTCAAGTGGGATAAGCTTATTCTTCTAGTAGACCAAGGTGGATTGGAATTACCCGAGTTGAAGGGTTATTTAAGAGCAACACAGTTAAGGCTCCTATACATAGCACAAGCAGAAAATTATAATTCAAAGTGGAAAGTGATGATGATGAAACAATGGGGAAGATCAAGTAACAGGGAGAGACAGTGATTTTGAATGCAACCCTTTAAGGAGAGCAACAATTATCAAAATAGCAGAAGGTATTCCTAAGAACTAAGCCAACATGGGGATGGAGAAAGGAGATTCTGTTGATAGGGATGACTGCAATTAGGAATACAAACAATAGGCAAGAGGTGGCCGGAATATATTGGAGAAAATGGGCAAAGGAAGCAAGCTATTGAGAGCAAATAACTAGAGAGGGAAAGGTAATAGAATGGGAAGATGCCAAGAACTTGTTTGGACTACAGGTTAAAGATTGCCTTCCATATCAAGGATTAATATCAGCGTATAGGCAAAGAAAAAGAAATAGGGGGGTCCTAAATAAAAGACCAGCACTGGTAATGTTTTTAGCAGAATCTTGAACATAAGTTGCCATTAAGAAAGGAATAATTAGTAGAGCATACAAAATATTGCATGATAACTATAAGAATCAATCAGAAAAGTTTAAGAAGGATTGGGAAGACAGATTTCATAAGCCATTCACAAAGAAACAATGGGGAGATATATGTGGGTCTCCCAAATATGCAACAAAATCTAGAAGATTTAGGATCTTTGCCTGAAAGTGTTTATATAGGTATTTTTATATCCCAGGTAGACTCAAAAATGTTTTCCTCATGTAAACAGCAAATGTTGGAGATGTGATGGGGAAGAAAGAGGTAACTGGGAACATATTTTCTGGGAGTGTAATGAGTTGGTAGACTTTAAAGATTCCCTGCAGACTGCCCTGTTGTTAGTGTTGGGTGAGCAAATTGGAGTAGCTAGGGAAATTATTTTTTTGAGCTATGATACAGAATAGGAATTACCTAGGCACAGTAAGGTTTTGCTGAGTCTAATTATGATGGCTGCCAAAAAATCAATTACTAGAAAATGGAAATAAAAGTCTAAAAACACTTTACGAGAAGTAGTGATGATAATAGCATTGATAAAACAACTGGGACCGGGATCTTTGAAAATGGTAGGAACAAATTACATAGGAAAAAATGGGAAATGTGGGATCAATACATGCAGAGGAGAAATGAGGTTTAAGAGAAGTCAGGATTTGAATGAGCTGTGTCATGACTGACAATGACTAGATATATAAAAAGTAATGTATAATGTTTGCAGCTACAGTTGTGTCAGCACGGTTTGTAATGTATATTTGCAACTGAGATTGTGTCACTGTGGTTTATTTTCATTTACATAAATGTAAAATTGCCTATGTCATACATGATAATTTAATAAAAATGTTTCTTATTAAAAAAAGTGGTATTTTCTTACATTCTGCTTTTCTCTGTGTCATCATTCTTCTATTAATGTTGCCAAATGTTTGCCTCCCTTCCACAAAACCATATTGATCCATATCTAGCAGTTTTGGTAACACCTTTGCCATTATTTTAGCTATTACACACACATAAACACTTTGTAATCATGGTTTAAAATTGAAATGGGCTATATGAAGATGGGTCTGATGACTGTTTACCATCTTTAGGCATTATAGCCATTACAGCTTTCTTCCTGGTACTTCTCATCCTTTTAAAATACTTTTAACAAATCCTTCCAGATTATCACTTTCTTCACTCATAGGTTCCAAGCTTCCACAGGAATACAATCTATTAGGTTAATAGGTTCATAGGAGATTTCTAGGCTAATGGCTCAAGAGCCCTTGCAAGCCTAGCCAGTTTAACCCAGATTTTACTGAATTTTCTACCCCTAGGGGAAAGATAACAACATAATATTCCTGCAGACGTTCCTGCAGATTGATTATATGTTAGTTTTTATCTCATCTCTTTCTGTCTTAACTGCTAATTCTTGAGCCTCATCTATTTCAAACCTTGGCATACTTAAGTCTTCTAAAAATATTTCCATTTGTGCTTTTTCTTGATTTTCATTTTCCTCTGGTTTATACATTTTTTTATAAAATTTCCAAAATATCTCTAATATCTCCACAGGATCTCTGGTTATTTTTCTTGTTATAGGCTCCCTAAGTTTTGTAACAACCCTTTCTAATTTTTGTTGCCGAAGTCTTTGTGCCAAAGATTTTTGTGCCATAGATTTATCAAAAAACAGTTGCTTAACAACAATCTTTCTAAAATTGTGCATAACATCCAGGTCTTCCCTTATTTTCTCTTTAGCACTCTCCAAATGTGCTTCTTGTTCTGTGCAATTCCCCCTATTCTGCAATACTTTAGCCTTTGCAGCCTCTCTAAATAATGCTTATTACTCTTAACCACATCTCTTTTTCTTTTATTTCTACCCTATTTTTAAGCTCCACTTTCATTTTATCCCACTCACTAACTTATGAAGAATATTTTGCCTTCCCAAATAACTCTTGAATAATTTCCAAAACCCATTCCTTGAATTCCTCTGTTTAATAGGTAGGCGGGCCAGTGTCTCAGTTTTACTTCATTACCCTGTACTTTTATCTTTGTTAATGGCACATGATCTGAGGCAGTTATTGGCTATGTGTTGAAACTTTCAATTAAATGCACATGTCCATGTGAAATATAATTTCTGTTTAGTGGGGCCTAGTTATTGTACCTTGGGAAATAATATGTAAATTCTCTCTGAGTTCTTATACTGAATTTGCATCTTCTGTACCAAATATTTTCATAAATTTCTTCGGAAATCTACCATCTTTTGTTATATTTTCCCTTTTAGATTCCCAGGTACATGGTCACTGTTGCAAATCAGGTTCCAGTCCTCACCCAAATGTGCTCATGTCCAGCCTTTCTTCTCTTTTTACATTGCATCTCTTAAAAATGAAAAAAACAACACCTATTTACTTTAGCATCTTTATCAAATACAATAATCACTGAAAATGCTTTACTACATAACATGCAGTTATATCATAAAATGTTTTATACAAATACTGTTAAGGACAAAAATTGTTTTACTTACAGTTGCTTTTCCCTTTTTCTCTTTCTTCTCTTTCAGTGTCCTTCCAAGCATTAATGACATGAAGTGGGGCATATGCCTGTTAGTCCCCCAACAAGTTTAACAAAGTCGACAAAAATCCAATTTTCTCCTACACTTTTTCTTGTAAAGCCATACCTCATGGATGTGATTGATGCTTTATAGTCACACAATTTATTCACTAATTTCAGTGTTGCTGGTCTTGTTCCTGTTCATCTCCATCTCCCAATCCCACACTCTGGTTCAAGTCCAAGGTACTCACGATTCTTCTAATCAACTCCTGTGCTTTTTTCTGTCTCTCAAACATTCTCCTTAGGAAAATTGGAAAAGGTTTCACTGACAAAGTATCTCCATGAGCCTTACTGTCATAAGAATGAGAAGCACAGCGCCGTTCTGCTTGATGGCTCACTCCTTGTTGGACAAACTTTTGTATTTCCCCCTTAGCCTATTCTGCATCAGAAAATGACTTTGAGCCTCCAGGAAAAAAATATTCTGAAGACAGTTGGATACAGCAGCTTGAATCTCACATCTGCTTCTCAACATTCACTAACGGCTGGGATAAATTTGCTTCTCTTCTGCCTGGTATACAGTGAATAACCATTTTCCACAAACACTCTACTGTCTCCAGTTTTTAATACTTTGCCGTTCTGCCACAATTTTGTCAAGATCAACTCCTTCTTCTGGTATGATTGCATCCTTACTTATAGGTCTTAACTGCTTTCTCGTGGCCAGGTTTGGAGCATTTACAAAATGTGCCCTCTCAGTTAACAAATCTTGCTGTGGAATACCAGTCCAGTTATTTATTTGTGCTTTAATACAATTAATACAGTCTGTTCCTTCCAGTTTCCCTGCTACAGTAAAAAAAAAAAAAAAAAAAACTCAGGTTTTCTCTGTATGCTCTGTCCCTTATCTATACCATTTTTTTTGAAACTGCTCTTCTTCAGCAGTCTCATATTCAGCCGGCCTTTTCTTTATTTTGACGTTTGATTTTTGCAGTTTTGTCAGTTCATCAGAATAACTTTTAAAGCTTTTTCCATTTGCCATCATTTTCTTATTTGAGCTGATACACTCCTTCAATGTTTCATTATTTTAATCAGCTCTGAACACCTTTGACTTATTTATTCCTCTAAATAACTGGAAGCCATCACTTGTACCAAAGCTGGATGGAGCTTGAACTGCTTTTTGCTGAACTCAACTGCTTTTGTAGGATTCTTCTCAGTCAGTGTTTTCTCTCTAGCTTTTCTAGTTAATCTTCTCTCAGGCTGTGTAAGCTTCTTATTTGCTGTCATCAAGGCAATGTGCTTACTAGCCAGTAACTACATTTTACTAAAACAGGCAGAATTACTGGCCTTTATTTATCAGTTTATTTTTTCACACTGGAAAAGCTGGAATTAAGCTGTTGATCAGTGTGCAGCCATCTTGCAAAAACTGCTTGAGACTGCATTTCTGATCAAGGGAGCAGGTTCTGTTTTGACCCCCAAGATGTTTTAAAACAGTATGGAATTGGGTAGAAGCCAGATAAAATGAATATATATATATATATATATATATATATATATATATATATATATATATATATATATATATATATATATACGCCTTACTTCTTGTACAGGTTACAATATGGATAGGTCTATATGGAAAAATTATTCAAGATTACACCATTGTTTAAATCTGAACTGATCAAGTGAGATTCCAGTATATGCCATTAGCGGTTTCAGAAGTTTTTGGAAGAAAATCAATCTGAGAGGAAAAGAATGAGAAAAGAAAGGGCAAACACCTGCCTTTAGTTTTTAAAGATTTACGTTTGTTTACATCTTTATTAACCACAAGTAGGCATGCTTAAAATGTGATTGAATTATTTTTACTGAAGAAAAAAAAAACAAGGAATGGCTGGAAAAACAGCTGCAGATTTCATGTCCTTAGTCTGTGTACTTTTAATCAGCAGAGAGTGATTGTTCTTCAAGAATGATTGAATTATTGCAAGAGAAAAAAAATTAAAAGAAACTTCAGGTTTGCACTCTTCTTAAACTTTCAGTTTCACACTATTTGCAGCTGTTCTTTTGTATTTGCAGACAGACCAAAGTCATGTTTAGTTTGTGTGACTTGCACTCTCGTGAAAATTAACACATATTACATGGTTGCAACATCTTTCTCTGATCCATTGTTTAGGAATCATAATTTTTGTGTCTGCTGAAGTTTTTTTTTATTTTTTTGGTGGGGGTTGGGGGTGGTGTTACGTCACTGGTGGCCTTGCTTTATGTCATGCTTCAGAACAGTCGACTATTGCTGTCTTCATGATACAAAAAGCATTTAGCACACAAATGTTGATTCTGGGCTATAGTTCTAACTATACGTTTAGATGGGGGAGCAGTGTCTGCAGTCAAATCTCCATGTGTTGTGGTAGGGCAGGTTAGTCTCTAACGAATGCTTCAGACATATTGGCTAAATTGTCATTTCAGAAGAATTACTGATCAGTCATCATAAGTGTCATCTTGTGCTGACTTCAACATCAAATTTACCTTTTTTGCATACACATTTTATGATGTCCTTTATAAAGGTGGAGATATTTATGTGTACATAAACTTAAATTACTGTATTAAATCTGTGTGAAAATTTATATAATGGGGCTTCATCTGCCAGCTTTGGAAAGCAGCATCATTTTAATTCACAACTTTTATGGCAGTCTGCTATGATTTTTTTTTCTGAAAACAAGCTTTATTAAAATAATTTTAATTGCTAACAGGGAGGGTTGGTAAGAAGGAATATGGGAAGATGGTGTCTTTTTCTCAATGGTGTTGTATCTATGAAGTCACAAAATGCTACTGAACATCAACATTTATATTCAGTCTAGGAGGTAGTTTGATTTGTACTTAGACATAGTAAGATGTTAACTCTGTAGTATGCTGTAAGGTAATGATAAAGTAATCTCTAACACACTAGTCAGATCTTTTATAAACGTCTTCACTTACTGTGTAGTAAAGCCCTGGGACTAACTACATGAAGCCTAGAGTACATCTAAATCAAAAATAAGCAGCCTTAATGGTAATTATCTTGCTGTACAATCAGAAAAATATGCTGACTTTATGTATGCATTACCTTATTTACCTTATATTGTGGTTTTGCTAAACCCCTCCACATGCTTAATCAGATGTGATATAGACTGTTTATGGAAAATCCCATCATTGAAAACTTATCACATTCAGATTCATTTAAATGTATACCTTAGAGGCAAACTGCATTCACATTATTGCATCGAAAATGTAAATAACATATATCTCTTTATCCAGTGCAAATAGTTTTTGTCATAAAAAAGAAAAAAGTCATATAATTGCATCTTATGTGTTATTTATGTTTAATCAGGTAAACGGGGGTATATAGAAATGGCTAGGCACATAGAGAAAGGATTCAGAGTTTAAAATTCTTTTAAGTATTTAGTGACCCATTATTTTCATATGTGCTTTCTTTTGCAGTGAAATCAGGAATAAAAAATGAACTTTTGCAGCAAATAGCATCATGTTGAATATTAAAATATCTTTTAGCATATGAATTACTTATCTACAGTGGATATAAAAAGTTTACACACCCCTGTTAAAAAAGGTTCATAGGTGTGTACTAGGCTAACAGACCTGGAGCCTATATAAGCCTAGCCCAAGAAGATTCCCTGACATCATGCCGCCCAAAGTTAGTTCCCAGTGCCCCTGTTAAGCAAGGTCACTGAAGTGATCCCCGGGGGTGAACTTCCTATTGCCCATCTACTCGTCAAGATTTCTCTTAAAGAGGGCCAGTGAAGTGCTCTGCTTGACATGAATGGATGGGAAGCTTGTTCCAGAGTATGGGCAGTCTCTGAGTTAGGAACCTGTCCCTCCAGCATGTTCTGTTTATTGTGGTAATGAGGTTTAGGTCCCTGGAGCGTGTGGCATGGAGGGATTGGGATTTCTTTAGTTGTAGCATATCTATCAGCTCTGGGTCAGACATGGCTTTGTATGTCAAGCAGAGATTACCTCTAAGTAGGTGATAAGAAACAGAGAATAGCTGGAATTTTTTGAGTCTGTCCGTATAGGGCATGTGTCTAAGGCCTAAGATCCTCTTAGTGAGGTATTTTTGTGGCCTTTCCAGTTGTTGTAGGTGTCTAGTGAGGTACATACCAAATGGAGTGTTGTATTCTATAATAGGTCTAATGAGGGACGAGTAGAGAGGGATTATGACCTCTTTCTTCCTGGATGAGAAACCTTTTGTAATGAGATGTGCCACATAGAGGGACTTTCTGACTACAGTGGCAATGTGGTTATCAAAGGAGAGGTTGCTGTCAACCTGTGTCCTCTGGTCTCTTATCACACCTTCGGTGTTTAGTGGACTGCCGCCTATGTGGTAGTTCATGGGCACCGAATTTACCCAAAGGGAATGACAATGCACTTTTTGGCACTGAACTTAAGGGCATGGTTCTGGCACCAGTCACTGGTGTCAGTGAGGCCTTTTTCTAGAATGTCTACATCAGATGGAGAATCAATAATGGCTCCCAGTTTGCAATAATCTGTGAACCTGGTCAGCCAGAGTCCCTTTGTGTTGGCTTGAAATTCAGAGAAGTAGATGCCAAACAGGAGAGGACCTAGGACCAATCACTGTGGGACACCATTTGTAACTGGTCGGTAGTCAGATTTGGTGCCCACTACTTTCACAGTGTGGGTTCTATCAGTGAGTCACTTGGCAACCCATCTTATGACATAGGGGTTTATGCCTAGTTTAGTGAGTCTATCTATGATTCCTGAGTGAGGGATGGTGTCGCAGGCCTTGGCAAGATCTAGGTAGGCTGTGTGAACTACCTTGCCCTCATCCACAGCTCTGGTGACAGACAAAGAAGTCTATCAGGTTCAGCAGGCATGATCTACCTTTCACAAACCCAAACTGCATGAGGTCCAGAGTTTGGAGATTCCCTATGTCCTTATTTATAAGGTCCATGATAATGCGCTCCATAGCCTTACATATCAGACTTGTCAGACTTATGGGGTGGTAGTTCCCAGGGTCTGTACTTTCTCCCCCTTTGTGGAGTGGGATGACCACAGCAGTGCACCATTCGATAGAAACAAAGCCTGAAACGAGGCCGTGACTGAACAGGGTATTCAGGTGTGGTGCCAGTTCACTTTATAATTCATGTAGAACACAGCCAAGGATATTATCAGGTCCCATGGAAGCTGTATTCTTGGCTTTGGACAGTGCATTTTTTATCTGTGTAGCTGTGATAATAGGGACTTGGCATTCCTCGGGTATTGTGATAGGCTCTTTAGGGGGTCAAAGGGGGGTAAAGTTACCATTGAACCTGTCAGCCAATATGTTGGCAATATCAGTTGGTTCTGTATATGTATTACCATTGTGCTGTAACTTAGAGCAGATCTGAGTATTTCCATGTAGATTCTTGACATAACTATAGAATCCCTTGTGGTTATCTTTAGAATCTCCAGCAATTTTGTTTTTGTAGCTAGCTTTAAAGGATTTGATGATGGATCTCAGTTTTTTGCTGAGGCTAACAAGGGAGTTTTTCCAGTCTTGGGAATTCACCCTTTTCTGCAACAGTTTTTTTTCTTCTGTTGTAGAGTTTATTTATGGTGGGGGACCACCAGATAGGCTTCCTTTTTATGGAGGAGAGCTTCTTAGTTCTGTTTGGTATGGCCCATTCCATGCACTTGTGTATGTGCTCATACAATGCATTGGTGTATGATTCAGCAGTCATGCACCTATTTTCCATTTGCATGGGTGTCGTGACGTTAGCCACCTCTGTTTTTAGAAGCTACCCACAAACCTGAATTTTCCCCTTATTCCTTTTCCAAACCCATCATCAATATTCCAGAAGACTTAACAGTTTAGCCAACCCTTTTAAACTTAAAAGACATTTGTTTGACTGAAACATGAGCAATTATTGCATGCCGCAAATCTGGTTGCGATAATATGTAAGTACCGTTTTGTGTTACTATGTGAGGGTTGTGGTGGTGTAAGTTCTGGAGGGCTATGTGTTGAATGTGGTGTGGTGCAGCTGTTAACTTTCTCCTCTTGACTGGCTAATCCAGTCTTAGGTTCATAGGTTCATAGGTTCGTACTAGGCTATCTGCCCTAGGGCATTTATAAGCCTAGCCAAAGTGTGTTTGGCTTTCGCCATCCATTTTAAATGAATTTTGCTATGCCCTTTTTCGAGGTTAGTATACTGTGCCTCTGTCTAACAGTGACACAGAAGTGATACCCAGGGTAAACCTACTATCTCCCATCCACTCATCAAGATTCCTCTTGAAGAGAGTCAATGAGGGACTCTGCCTAACCTGGACTGGGATTTTATTCCAGAGTGATGGGAGCCTCTGGGTTATGAATCTGTCCCTCCAGCATGTTCTATTTATTTCAGTGCTGAGGTTCAAGTCTCTCGAGCGCGTAACTCGATGGGATTTGGATTTTCTGAGGTGCAGCATGTCCATTAATTCCGGGTTGGACATGGCTTTATACGTCAGGCACAGATCGCCTCTGAGCAGGCGGTATGCCACTGAGCAGAGCTGGAGTTTCTTTAACCGGGCAGCATATGGCATCTGTTTGAGCCCTTTGATCCTCTTGGTGAGGTACTTTTGGGGTCTTTCCAGTTGCTGCAGGTGTCTGGCAAGGTACATCCCAAAAGGGGCATTGTACTCAATTATGGGCCTGATGAGGGATGAGTAAGGAGACACGATGACCTCCCCTGATCTAGATGTGAATCTCTTCATGATTAGGTGGGCTATATAAAATGTTTTTCTAACCACTTTGGCCACATGGTTGTCAAATGAGAGATTGCTATCAACTTGGGTCCCCAGGTTCCTAATTACTTCTGTACTTAATGGCTTACCACCTATGTGGTAATTTGTGGGCACTTTGTTTTTGCCACAGGGGATGACTATACACTTTTTGGCGTTTAGCTTGAGGCCATGGCTCTGGCACAAGTTGTCTGTTTCTATGAGGCCCTTTTGTAGGATGCTTGTGTCGGCTGGAGAGTCGATTATGACGCCCAGTTTGCAGTCATCTGCGAACTTGGTCAGCCACAGTCCTTCCGTGTTAGACTGTACCTCTGAGAAATATATACCGAACAAGAGAGGTCTCAGGACTGAGCCTTGTGGGACGCCACTTGTAACTGGTTTGGAGTCTGACATGGCTCCAGCAATTCTAACCATGTGGGTTCTGTCCTTGAGCCAGTTTGCAACCCATCTAGTGACATAGGGGTTTATATTTAAGCTGGTGAGCTTATCTATAATGCCCTAGTGGGGTATTGTATCGAAGGCTTTTGCAAGGTCCAGGTAGGCTGTGTGGACCACCTTCCCCTTGTCAATGGCCTTGGTGACTGTTTCAAAGAAATCAACCAGGTTTAAGAGGCAGGATCTGCCCTTAACAAAGCCGAACTGGGTAGGATCCAGTGTCATTAGGTCCCCAATATCTTTATTTATGAGGTCCATGATGATCCTTTCCATAGCTTTGCAGACCAAGCTAGCCAGGCTTATGGGGCGATAGTTTCCAGGATCCGTTGAGGCACCACCTTTGTGGAGAGGGACCACTGTTGCTATACGCCACTCTTTGGGTACATATCCTGTAGTAAGGCTGAGATTGAACAGTAGTTTTATGTTTGGGTTTAGTTCTTCTTGGAGTTCATGTAGAACGCAGCCCAGGACACCGTCTGGTCCCATTGATGCTGTGTTTTTTGCTTTGGAGAGGGCAGCTCTTACATGAGCATCTGAGATGTCAGGGGGGCAGCACTCTGCTGGGATAGATATTTGCCCTTTTGGTGGGGGAGGGGGGGTGAAGTTTGCGCTGAACCTGTCAGCTAGGATGTTGGCAATGTCTGTGGGTTTGGTGTATTTTTTGTCATTTTGGACTAATTCTGAGCATATCTGGGAATTCCCACCCAGGTTCCTAACATAACTAAAGAAAGCCTTGTGATTATCCTTAGTGTCCTGTGAAATTTTTCTCTTGAAGCTGGCCTTAGACGATTTTATGAGTGCCCGTAGTTTTTTGCTAATACTGATCAGAGATGCCTTCCCTTTTTGGGATTTTGCTCTATCATGTAGTAGCTTCCTCCTTCTATTGTATAGTTTATTTATGGCTGGGGTCCACCAGACAGGATGCCTAACTTTGGAGGATTGGGTCTTGGTTTTATTTGGGATTGCATGATCCATGCATTCCTGAAGGTGTTCCTAGAATGCGTTTATAAAGGATTCTGCGGTCTGGGCCGTATTTTCCACAGGCCCGGGGGCTTTGAAGGATTCCACCTCGGTTTTGAGGAGTGTGAAATTTGCTTTAGAGAAGTTTTTCACTGTGGTTTTCTGGGCAGGGGCTGGGGTTGGGATGTGAATATCTAGTGAGATTAATTTATGGTCTGATCTTACCAGTGAGGGATACACTTCTGGTCTGTCCCTATGTTGGTGATGATCAGGTCCAGTATGGTTTCCCCTCTTGTGAGAGTAGCAAAAAGTTGTTCCATAGCATTTGAGTTTATAAATTCTAGGAACCTTTGGGCTAGGGTGTTGGAGCTAGAGTAATGCTCCCAGTCTATGTTAGGGTAGTTGAAGTCGCCCAATATAATGGTGTTTGGAGAGACCTTCATATTTTCCAGTGTTCTCAGGAAGGCCGAGTGGAGTTCCTGGGTTTGGGAGGGTGGTATGTAGCAGGCTATAAACTGGAAGGCAGTTTTACCCACTGTTAGTTGCACATGGATAGTCTCTGATGCTTCGTGCTGTGCCACTAACTGGGAGGTGTGGGTATCTTTGATGAATATTGATACTCCCCCTCCTTTTGTGGTTCGGTCCAAGTTTTGGGGCCGAAAAACATGGTATGAGGTATAACCTGGTAGTGCTGGGGGGCTCTCGGGAGCCTTGAACCAGGTTTCTGTTACTGCACAGATATCGATGTTCTCCATGCTAAGGAGAGTTTCGAGTGCGTGCATCTTGAGGTTTAGACTTCTGGCTTTGAGTAGCATTACTCTTAGTTTCTTATCCCTTGTGATACCTATGGAGGTGGGTTTGTCTTTCGAGCCTTGCCTAAAAAAGGCACTATGGGGGTGGCAAGAGCCTTTGCCAATATCCGAAAGCCCAGGGTTGACAGGTGCAAGCCATCCCTAGCGAAGCATCGTGGCTTGTCGAGCATGTCATCCCAGGCAGACAGGCATTGGATCCCCTTTGAATGACACCAATACTTAAGCCAATTGTTGAAATTGATCATCTTGTCTTCATATTGTGGCATCATTCTTGGTGAGGGTAAGATGCTACTCAAGGTCAGGGTCATACCGGCCTGGGCTACATGCTCAGAGAGCTCCTCTGTCTCTTTTAATGCAGTCCAGGGAGGTACGTCTCAGGTCATTCACACCAGCATGGACAATGACTGAGTCATATTTGTACTTGCCTTGGAGTGACCTGAGTGCTTGTGTTATGTGGCGGATCCTAGCGCCCGACAGGCAGCTCACCGTGACCTTCTCCTTGTTCAGCCTGGTGAGCATAGAGTCTCCTATTACAAGTGTATCAGGTGTGTTGTTTAGCCTTAAGGGCTGTGACTGTTTGGCACACTGGCTTTGTGAGCTATGTGTTGCACGTGTTTTGTTTTGGGGTAGCGATTGCTTGGGTGTCTGCTTTGGAGGTCTCTGCTGCTTAGGCAGATTTTTATTTAGAGCCTCCGAGTATGTTTTTGTGTGTTTGTGTTTGGTTTGATGTCATGGTAGGTCTATGTGAGACTGGAATTGTAGTGAGTGTGGTTTCCTTCTCCTCCTGACTGGTTATGCCAGTACTGAGTTGAGAGAGCTTAGCCTCCAGTTTGGCTATATGGTTGCATCTTTCACATGTGTTGGAATTTGGTGGGAGGAGGAGAGGGTTGTCTGTGTACATGAGACAGTTGTAACATTGCCTCAAGATTTCCAGATTCACCAGCAGGACCGGAGAGGAGATTGACAACTGACCTTTCGACATGTTAAATAGTATTGGGAATTCCTTTATAATTGAAAAAAAGGGCCAATGGGGAACAAAGTACTCAAGGGGAGTTTGTGAGGGTGTAGTGCTTTTAATTTTTTAGTGCTGACTTATATAATTGCTTTAGTGAGCAATTGCCAGGCTTTAGAGTGGGAATAGGGTGTTTATTATGAGAACTAGATGAGTTCTAAGGGAAAAAGTGAAGAGCAGACTTTGTGGAGCCGAGAATGGTTTAAACCCAATTAAGTGGTGCTGCCCGATACTGCGCTATGCACAAAATCGCGCAAAGCTGCGCTAAAGCGGGTTTTATACAGGGGAACTTGAAAGAGCTAGAAATTGGCCCAAAACGGCCAATAGACTACCAGATTCTTGTGCTGGGAACACTTCTCCAGGGATAGATAGGCTGCTGCAAGCTCCCCACTGCCACTGGTGAACAAAGAAGCCTCCCTTTATCCATACATACTAGACCTGATCATTACCAACATGG
Source organism: Protopterus annectens (assembly GCF_019279795.1). Taxonomy (NCBI): domain Eukaryota; kingdom Metazoa; phylum Chordata; order Ceratodontiformes; family Protopteridae; genus Protopterus; species Protopterus annectens. Next base: position 418,187,219 of record NC_056746.1, read on the forward strand.
GGACTCTATGCTCCATACCAGAAGTATATCCCTCACTGGTAAGATCAGACCATAAATTAATTTCACTGGATATCCACATCCCGACCCCACCCCCAGCCCAGAAAACCACAGTGAAAAACTTCTCAAAAGCGAACTTCAGACTTCTCAAAACCAAAGTGGAATCCTTCAAGGCCCCAGTGCCAGTGGAAACTACGGCCCAAACTGCTGAATCCTATATAAACGCATTCTACGGACATCTCCAGGAATGCATGGATCATGCTATCCCAAACAAAATCAAAACCCAATCATCCAAAGGCAGGCGTCCAGTCTGGTGGATCCCAGCCATAAATAAACTGTACAACAGAAGGAGGAAGCTACTACATGATAGAGCAAAATCCCTAAAAGAGAAGGCATCTCTGATCAGTACTAGCAAAAAATTACGATCCCTCATAAAATCCTCCAAGGCCAGCTTCAAGAGAAAAATTGCACAGGACACTAAAGACAATCATAAGGCTTTTTTCAGTTATGTTAGGAAGCTGGGATGCAACTCCCAGACTTGTTCTGAGTTGATTCTAAGCGACAAAACATACACTGAACCCACAGCCATGGCCAATATCCTGGCAGACAGGTTCAGTGCAAACCTCCCCCCCCTCCCCCCCAAAAGAGCAAGTATCTATCCCGGCAGAGTGCAGCCTCCCAAACATCTCTGATGCTCAGGTGAAAACCGCCCTCTCCAAAGCAAAAAACACTGCTTCCATGGGACCAGATGGCGTCCCGGGTTGCGTCCTACATGAACTCCAAGAAGAACTAATCCCTCAAGTAAAACTGCTGTACAATCTCAGCCTCACTACAGGATATGTGCCCAAAGAATGGCATACAGCAACAGTGGTCCCACTCCACAAAGGTGGCGCCTCTGCGGACCCTGGAAACTATCGCCCATAAGCCTGACTAGCCTAGTCTGCAAGGCTATGGAGAGGATCATCATAGAACTCATAAACAAAGACATTGGGGACCTACAGACACTAGATCCTACCCAATTTGGCTTTGTCAAGGGCAGATCCTGCCTTTTGAACCTGGTCAACTTCTTCAAAACAGTCACCAAGGCCATAGATGAAGGGAAGGTAGTCCACACAGCCTATCTGGACCTCGCAAAGGCATTTGACACAATACCCCACTCGGGCATCATAGATAAGCTATCCAGCCTAAATATAAACCCCTATGTCACAAGATGGGTCGCAAACTGGCTCAAAGACAGAACCCACAGAGTCAGAGTTGCTGGAGCCATGTCAGACTCGAAACCAGTCACAAGTGGCCTCCCACAAGGTTCTGTCCTGGGACCTCTCTTGTTCGGTATTTACTTTTCTGAGTTACAGGCCAACGTGGGAGGACTATGGCTCACCAAGTTCGCAGATGACTGCAAACTGGGCGCCATAATCGACTCTCCAGCTGACACAAACATCCTTCAAAAAGGTCTCGCAGAGATGGATAACTGGTGCCAGAGTCATGGTCTAAAGCTAAATGCCAAAAATTGTATAGTCATACCCTTTGGCAAAAACAATGTGCCCACAAATTACCACATAGGTGGTAACCCATTAATTACAGAGAAAGTAATTAGGGATCTGGGGACCCAAGTTGATAGCAATCTCTCCTTTGACAACTACATTGCCAAAGTGGTTAGAAAGACCTTCTACATAGCCCACTTCATCATGAAAGGATTCACATCTAGATCAAGAGAGGTAATCGTGCCCCTTTATTCATCCCTCATCAGGCCCATCATAGAATACAATGCCCCCTTTGGGATGTACCTTACCCGACACCTGCAGCAATTATAAAGACCCCAAAAGTACCTCACCAGGAGGATCAAGGGACTCAAACAGATGCCATATGCTGCTCGGTTAAAAAAACTCCAGCTCTACACAGTTGCATACCGCCTACTTCGAGGCGATCTATGCCTGACATATAAAGCTATGTCCAACCCAGAATTAATGGACATGCTCCACCTCTGTAAATCTAAATCCCTTAGAGCCACACATTCGAGGGACTTAAACCTCAGCACAGAAATAAATAGAACATGCTGGAGGGACAGATTCATAACCCAGAGGCTCCCTTCGCTCTGGAATAGAATTCCAATTCATGTTAGGCAGAGCACCACACTGACTCTCTTCAAGAAGAATCTTGATGAGTGGATGGGGGATCGTAGGTTTGTCCCGGGGATTACTTCCATGTCACTATTAGACAGAGGCACAGTAAACTAAACTTTAAAAAGGGCACAGTATACTCAAATCAAGGGGTGGCATAAGCCAAACACAATCGGGCTAGGCTTATAAATGCCCCAGGGCAGATAGCCTAGTATGAACCTATGAACCTATGAAAGGCTTGAGGGCCTCAGGAGCTTACAAACAGTCCTGGATACAGCAAATCTGTATCTGGACTAGACTAGTTACAGGAAGGGGAGGAACAAGTGCAAATGTGGGCTTTTAAATCAGGAAGTTGAGAGAGAGATGGAAAAACTGCCCAAACGGCCAATAACTACAAATTCTGGGCCAGAAACCACTCTAATCAGGCACGTTAAGCACAGACACTCACTCTCCAACCAGAAAGAGTCAGGAATCAATGCACCTACTCTCACCAGAATCAGAATATAAGCACAGATTCCAAAATGTCACATATAAAGCAGTTATTAAGCTTTCTGGTGATCAGCAGTCTCCATGAAATAATGTAACTGCACTCCTTCTCTCACCAGGAGAAAATAGAAGCACTAATCCCAAGATGACTACTGAGAGGCAGAATGTGGGCTCTCCAATAACTGGTGGTCTTGCAATAGATGCTTAAAGGTAAGATGAAAACAAAAGGTTTATCCTAAACACTGCAGTGTGCACTAGAGGAGTTAGATGTGAAAGTAGGTAACTTTAAGTTTTACCTGTCTAAAAATTTAAGTTTTAGTGGAGAGTCAGGTTTTTGTGATATAAAAAAATGAGACCACAATAAATCATTTCAAAACTTTTCCCACCTTTAATGTGACCTATAACCTGTATAATTCAATGTAAAAACAAACAAATCTGTTAGGGGAAAAAATATAAAAAATAAAAAACGTACAATAAGCTGGTTGCATAAGTGTGCACATCCTTAAACTAATACTTTGTTGAAGCACCTTTTGATTTAATTATAGCATTCCATCTTCTTGGGTAGGAGTCTATCAGCATGGCACATCTTGTCTTGGCAATAGGTGCCCACTCTTCCTTGCAAAAGCACTCCATATCTGTCAGATTGTGAGGGCATCTCTTGTGCACAGCCCTGTTCAGGTCACCCCACAAATTTCCTATTAGATTTAGGTCTGGGTTCTGGCTGGGCCATTCCAAAACTTTAATTTTCTTCTGGTGAAGCCATTCTTTTGTTGATTTGGATGTATGCTTGGGGTCATTGTTTTGTTGAAAGGTGAAATTCCTCTTCATCTTCAGCTTTCTAGCAGACTCCTGAAGGTTTTGGGCCAAAAGTGACTGGTATTTGGAACGGTTCATAATTCCCTCCACCTGGACTAAAGCCCCAGTTCCAGCTGAAGAAAAGCAACCCCAAAGCATGATACTGCCACCACTGTGCTTCACTGTGGAGCTGGTGTTCTTTTGGTGATGCGAAGTGTTGTTTTTGCACCAAACGTACCTTTTGTAATTGTGGCCAAAAAGTTCAACCTTGGTCTCATCAGACCATAACACATTTTCCCACAAGCTTTTGGGAAACCTGATGCATTGTTTTGCAAATTTTAGCTGGGCTTGGATGTTTTTCTGTGAAAGAAAAGACTTCCGTCTTGCAACCCTACCCCATAGCCAAGACATATGGAGAATAAGGGAGATTGTTGTCACATGAAGTACACAACCAGTACTTGCCAGAAATTCCTGCAACTCCTTTAGTGTTAATGTAGGTCTCTTGGCTTTTGTCTTGTCTTTTCATCAATTCTGGGGGGATGTCCAATTCTTTGCAACATCACTGTTGTCCCATATTTTCTCCACTTTTTGATGACTGTCTGACTGTGTTCCACGGTATATCCAATACTGTGGAATTTTTTTTGTACCCTTCTCCCAACTGATACCTTTCAACAATAAGATCCCTTTGATGCTTTGTAAGCTCTATATGAATCATGGCTTTTGCTGTAGCAGGTAACTGAATAAATGTCAGGAAAATCTTACTAGAACATCTGAACTTTATTTGGGGTTTAATCAGAGTCTCTTTAATTGATGGCAGGGGTGTACCTAAGAAGACCGAATGCTGTAATTAAATCAAAAGTTGCTTCAACAAAGTATTAGTTTAAGGGTGTGCACACTTATCCAACCAGCTTATTGTATGCTTTTTATATTTTTTCCCCTAACAGATTTGTTTGTTTTTCAATTGAATTGTACAGGTTATAGGTCACATTAAAGGTGGGAGAAGTTTTGAAATGATTTATTGTGGTCACATTTTTTATATCTCAGAAACCTGGCATTTTAACAGGGGTGTGTAAACTTTTTATATCCATTGCACATACTACCTTTTCCTGTATATTTAGATGCATAGCTAATTTCTCGTAAGACTGCATAAAGCAGATGAATAGAGAGGGGATGGCAAATTGTATTAATACTTTAATTGTGTAACAGACTTGAATGCTAAAACAATTCCTGTATATTTGATGTTGTACTTATCTGTCTTGCATGCTTTTGTCATGCAATATTTTGATTTCAGACTTGAAATTATTCACTTCTCTATGTCCTGTTCTGTCTTAAAATACTGCTCTGTGTCATGTTGTTGCCATGGTTTGGATGAACAGCATCCAACCATTTGTGCCAGTTCATTTAGAAGTACAATAAATAAATGCATACATATATACGCATATTTATTTATTATTTATTTAATTCTGAATTTGTTAATTGGGGTAGAGTATTGATTCCACTGGATCTATTTCAGTCTCAGCCCAGGATAAACACAACAGATACATGTCATTGTATACAGAGGGAATAACAAAACACAGTATATACATATATTATATAGAAGGCGAATTAAATAGTTGGATTGAGGGTATAAAATCAATAGATAAATGATGCTATATACAGAGTTACTGACAAAACACAGTACATACGTGCATTATATACATGCATTATATACAGGGTGGAAAACAGAGTTGGGGTGCTGAAAGAATCACAATCAAAAATAGAGTCAGAACAAGGTATGCAGGGAGAAGGGTATAAAGAGGTTAAGTTACATCACTAGAGAGATACTAGTTGTATTTTCCTAAAGTCTAGAAATGTGCTTTTATTTCTGCTAGGGAAACAGAGAAAGAGGAATGATCTTTAAGAAAAGAAAAGAGATATTCCCACAATTTGGTACCAAGGACTGAGAAAACACAGTCTGTGTAGTGAAGCCTAGTTTGGGGGGTTTGGAGGAGAGGACATGAGTGGCTGGGATGTCTAAGGATGTATGTTGGTGCATCTCTGAGGCTAGTGGGGGAAGGTGTCATTCTTCATAAGTTGAAATATTTGAGAGGCAAATAAAAAGTCAGCGTGTTGTTTCACAGGTAACCAGTTAGTTTTTTCAATGATTTTGCAATGGTGTTCATTTTTTGGGGACACAGTAATAATCCTGCAAATGGTATTTAAGATGGGACTGAATGGTGAATACATTTCTTTTAGTGGCTGCAGTAATTAGGGAGAGACAATATTCTAGCTGAGCCAGTAATGCTGATCATACTCTATTGGCTGCAATAAGGAGTCAATGACTTATAGCTAGCCAACCATGTACACATTCTAGCGTCTTCCTTGAAAGATCAGTATTGCAGTATCTCAGGGATTTATCCTTTCCTGGATACAGTGTGATCTTAGAGTTGGTATATTTTAATAGTAGGGGCATTGGGGTACAGCCTTTGATGGTACACAGTACAGGGAGCCGCTTTGATCATTTAATTTTTAACTTTACTGTGAACCATTAATGGGTGATTCTGATGTTATTTGATTAAAGTTAATGTGAATTGTCAGCAAAAGAGTTGGAGTTTCAATAGGAATCCACAATTATATTTTTTCGTACATATTTCTGCAGGAGGTATAATACTGACTGAGAAACAGCTGTGAGGTGCATATCAGTTTCTCGGCTAATCATGCCTTTAACAATAAGAGCTGTTTAGTCTCCTAAGCCTCCTGACTTTTAACAAAATGTGAATCTTGACTACTTTTTGAGTATTTGTTGAACTTTTTTTTTAAACAGAGATGAGAAAATATCGGGCTTTAAAATGAGAGGGTATATTATGCCATAGTAGAAACATGCTAGCTCCCAAAGTTCTGGTGTACACTTTTCTCATACCCTTTAAATATCAAAAAATAGATAATACTATGATCTAAACTCTTTTGAAAGTGTAAACCTTGCAGGAAGGGTAGTCAGGCCTTTAAAGCATTCTCTGAAAAGGAGTTGGTAGAAGGTATATGTCTGGAAATGCTACATCTTAAACTGCATTTGGTACAATGACAGACAGTTTGTACATGTCTGGTGAAATCCAATGGGTAGTGATTCAATATTAAGCAAAACTGTCTGGAGATAGCCTCCAGGGCTTTGAAATGCTCCTAACAGCAAGACAAGAAGAAAAGCCTGTGATTATTTGAGTCTTTATATTTGTCCCAGCTTCCTACACACCTTTGTAACTATAGCACTGGTATGTCTGAATATGTTTACTTTCTAATTTGGAAACATGATTTCATTTATTAATCAATACCTTGGGTTACTTCCACTTGCAAACCACAGGTGAGACCTGACATTCTTCTTTGGAAGTTGTGCCTCCTGCACAAGTCAGTTCAGTGCAAGTCCCATGCGACAGTTTTTCACTAATGAGGGGTGATGCACATTCTCTAACCAACATATACGACAGCCTGTCAGTTCAGTTGTTCATAGGCTCATAGGTTCTTAGGGGTATACTAGGCTAACAACCATTGGGTCTTTATAAGCCTAGCCAAGCCTGAAAGTGTATGTACCTTAGAGGTTATTTTAAGATGTATTTGTAAGCTAGGCAAGATTTACAGGATGCAGCTGCTTCTGCCCATTAGCGACATAGGTGTCACACCTGGGGTGTACTTCCAAATCCACATCCACTAGTCCAGGTTTTCCTTGAATATAGTTAGGGAAGAGCTCTGCTTCACATGGATGGGAAGCCTTTTCCAGAAAAGGCTAATTCTCTGAGACAAATATCTGTCCATCCAACATGTCCTATTTATGTCACAAGCAAAGTTCAACTCCCTAGATTGAGTAATTCTGATGCTTCTAGGATGCCTTCTATTCAAACATAGCTCGCCTGTCACCTATAGGAAACAAGGTGTGAAGGTAGGGCTTTGAGGTGATCTACAAATGGCATGCTGTTTACTCCCTGTATTCTTTTTGTGATGAACCTTGGTGCATAGCTGGCTTTAGGCACCAGCGAACCTTGTAGTCACTGGGGGACCTCTGGTCCTGGGAGCCCTCAACCACAGCAAGTTATCTTGATATTTTGTAACATGTCTGTCAACCCAACAAAAGCTAGCAAAGCAATCTTGTGTACTTAATAAGCCAGGTGGAAAATAATAACTCTTATTTATATCTCCTCCCACAGGTTCATAGGTTCATAGGTGTGTACTAGGCTAATAGCCCTGGAGCCTTTATAAGCCTGGCTCATAGGATTACCCAGGCATCGTGCCACCCAAACTTAGTTCCCAGTGCCTCTGTCGAGTAGAGCTACTGGAGTGATCCCCGGGGTGAATTTTCTATTTCCCATCCACTCATAAAGATTTCTGTTGAAGAGGGCCAGTGAGGTGCTCTGTTTGACATGTATGGGAAGTCTATTCCATAGCATGGGCAGTCTCTGGGTTATGAACCTGTCCCTTCAGTACATTCTGTTGATTGTGCTATGAGGTTGAGGACTCTGGAGCGTGTGGTGCTGAGGGATTGAGATTTCTTTAGATGTAGCATTTCTAACAGAGCTGGGTTAGACATGGCTTTGTAAGTCAAGCAGAGATCGCCTCTAAGTAGGCAATATGAGACAGAGAATAGCTGGAGTTTTTTTACTCTGTCCATATAAGACAAGTGCTTAAGGCCTAGGATCCTTTTTGTGAGATACTTTTTCAGCCTCTCCAGTTGTTGCAGATGTCTAGTGAGGTGCATGCCAAATGGGGCATTGTACTCGATGATTGGCCTAATGCGGGAAGAGCAGAAGGAGACCTCTTTCTTCCTGGATGTAAAACCCTTAGTAATGAGATGTGCCACATAGAAGGACTTTATGACCCCAGTGGGAAAAGAGAAGTTGCTGTCAACTTGTGTTCCCAGATCTTTTATAATGCCTTCTGTGTTCAGTAGACTACCATTGATGTGGTAATTCATGGGAACTGTGTTTTTCCCAAAGGGGGTGATGACACATTTTTTGGCATTGAGCTTAAGGCCATGGTTCTGACACCAGTCGTTGTTCTCAGTGAGGACTTTCTGTAGGATGTCAACATCACTTGGGGAGTTAATAATGGCTCCCAACCTGCAATTGTCTGTGAACTTTGTCAGCCAGAGTCCCTTCATGTTGGGCTGGACTTCTGAGAAGTAGATACCAAACAGGAGAGGACCCAGGACTGATCCCTGTGGGACTCCACTCGTGACTGGTTGGCAGTCTGACTTGGAGTCAGCTACTTTCACACTCTGGGTTCTATCTGTGAGACAGTTTGCAACCCTCCAAGTGATATAGGGGTTGATGCCTAGCTTAGTGATTTTATCAAAGGCCTTGGCCAGATCAAGGTAGGCTGTATGAACCACCTTGCTTTCATCCACAGCTCTGGTGATTGACTCAAAGACGTTGACCAAGTTGAGCAGGCATGATCTACCCTTCACAAAACCAAACTGTGCAGGATCCAGAGTTTGGAGATTACCTGCATCCTTGTTTATTAGGTCCATGATGATGCCTTCCATAGCTTTGCATATCAGACTTGTCAGGCTAATGGGGCAATAGTTCCCAGGGTCTGTAGTCGCACCTCCTTTGTGGAGAGGGATGACTATAGCAGTGCACTATACGGTAGGGACAAAGCCTGAGGTGAGGCTGTGATTGAACAGGGCACAAGGTGTGGTGCCAATTCTCTCTGTAGTTCATGTAGAACACACCAAGGGATATTATCAGGTCCCATAGAGGCTGTATTCTTGGCCTTGGACAGTGCTGCTTTAACCTGTGCAGCAGTAATACTGGGTGCCTGGCAATCTACTGTTATTGTGATTGGTCCGGGGGGGGGGGTAAAGTTGGCACTAAATCTGTCGGCCAGTATATTGGCAATATCTGTTGGCTCAGTATAGGAGGTGCCATTGTGCAGTAGCTCAGAGTAAATCTGGGTATTGCCGTGGAGATTCTTTACATAACTATAGAAGGTCTTGTGGTTGTCTTTACTATATGCTGCAATTCTGTTTTCATAGCTAGCTTTAGACGATTTGATGAGGGATCTCACCGTTTTGTTGAGGCTAATAAGGGAGTTTTTCCAGTCTTGGGATTTCACCTTATTCCACATCAGTTCCCTCCTTCTGTTGTAGAGTTTGTTTATGGCAGGGGAACACCAGATTGGCTTCCTTTTTTTGGAGGAAAGTGTCTTGGTTCTACTGGGTATGGCGAGATCCATGTATTTGTGTACGTGTTCATACAGTGCATTGGTGTATGATTCGGCAGTCATGCAACTATTCTCCATTTGCATGGGTGCCGTGAAGTTAGCCACCTCTGTTTTTAGGAGCCCAAAGTTAGCTTTGGAGAAGTTTTTCGTGGTGGTTACCTTTACAGGGGTGGTGTGGGGGGGGTGGATTTCCAAGGTGATTAGTTTGTGATCGGAGCTAACCAGGGAAGAGTTGACTATTGGTGTAAAGCATCGGTCACCCATGTTAGTAATGACCAGGTCAAGGATGTTGCTACCTCTAGTGGGGGTAAGAATGAGTGGGTCCAGGGCATTAGAATTAATGAATTCCAGGAAACATTGGGCAAGTGTGTTGGTACATGAGTAGTTTTCCCAGTTAATGAAGGGGTAGTTAAAGTCGCCCAGTATGACAGTGTTAGGTTGGGCCCTAATATTCTCCAGGGTGCTTAGGAATGAGGAGTGTGAGTCTTGGGACACAGTTGGGGACCTATAACAGGCTACAACCTGAATTGCTGCTTTACCCAATGTTAGCTGCACCTGAAGTATCTCTGATGCGTTATGTCGGGCTACCAGTCTGGAGGTGTGTGCATCCTTTATAAATATGGAAACACCACTGCCTTTGGAGCTTCAGTCCAAGTTCTGGGGCCGAAAGATGTGGAATGAGTTATAGCCTGGTAGTGCAGGGGTGCTTTCTGCTCCCTTGAATCAGGTCTCTATTAACAGCACAAATGTCAATGTTCTCCATTTTAAGGAGTGCTTTGAGCGAGTGCATTTTGAGATTTAGACTTCTAGTGTTGAGCAGCATGACCCTCAGATTACAGTTGTTTGTAACTGTTATGGTGGTAATTTGTTTTTGGAACACCGCCTAAAAAGGGCACTATAGGGATGGCAAGAGCCTTGGCCAGTATCCAGAAGCCCAGGGGTGACAGATGCAGGCCATCTTTGGCAAAGCATCGAGGTCTGTCAGTCATGTCATCCCAGGCAGACAGATACTGGATCCCCTTAGAATGACACCAGAAAATTTGCCAATTGTTGAAATCAATCATTTTCTGCTTGTACTGTGGTATAATTCTGGGTGATGGTAGGATGCTGTTAAGGGATAGGGTCATACCCGCCTGGGCTACATAATCCGAGATCTCCTCCATGTCTTTTTTCATGTAGTCCAGGGAGGTACGCCTCAGGTCATTCACACCCACATGTACAATGCCAGAGTCATATTTGCACCTGTTGTTGAGGGACCTGAGTGCGTGCGTAATGTGGTGGGTCCTGGTACCTGACAGGCAGCTGACTGTTACTTTCTCCTTATTCAGCCTAGTGAGTGGGACATCACTGTGCCTCACTATCGAGTCACCTATGACTAGTGTGCTGGGCATGCTGTTTTGCCTTAGGGACTTTGGTTGAGTGCACACTGTTTAGGAGAGTTGTGTGTCTCATGATTAGTGTTGTGTTGTGGTGGTTGAGTGCATTTCTGCCTTGGAGGTCTCTGCTGTTTGGGTAGATTTTTATTGAGTGCCTCCGAGAAGGTGGGTGTGTGGTTTGTGTTTTTATGTGAAGGCAGGGCTGGTGTGTGTTTTGGAGGGCTATGTGTTCCACGTGGTGTGGTGCAAGTGCTGACCTTCTTCTCTTGACCAGCTATTCCGGTCTTGGCTGGAGAGTGCATGGCTTCCAATTTGCATATATAAATGCATCTCTCGCAAGTCTGGAAGGTAAGAGGAGAGGGTTGTCGTTGTACATGAGGCAGTTGCTACATTGCCAAAGGATGCCCAAGTTCACTAGGTTAATAGGAGAAAGCACAGGGAACTGACCTTTAGACATGCCTGGAGGGGTGGGCATTAATAATCAGTGCTGTAGCTGTTTTCTTGTAGAATGTTTAGTGCTGATAGCACTTTTGTGTGCTACAATAATTGCTACAAGAAGTCTGGTATGATAAAGTGCTAGACTAATAAGCTAGTAAAAGCGCAGAGAACTAGCAGATCTAAGAGAAATTTTGAAGAGTAGACTTTGGCACCTCTCAGAAGCTTACAAATAGTCCAGGATACAGCAAATCGGTATCTGGACTAGACTAGTTACAGGAAAGGCAGGAAACAAGTGTAAACATGGGCTTTTAAACCAGAAAGTTGAAAGAGATGGAAAAACTGCCCAAATGGCTGATAAACTACAAATTCTGGGTGAGAAACAACTCCTCTTGTGGTAGGTTACCTAGTACTTACCACTCCCACTGATAAGCTAAAAGCCTTCTCTCCAACACAGAAAGGCTTGGGGGGGGGGGGGCTCAGAAACTTACATACAGTCCTGGATACAGAAAATCTGTACCTGAACTAGACTAGTTACAGGAAAGGTGGGAAAAGCGCAAATGTGGGCTTTTAGACCAGAAAGTTGAAGGAGATGGAAAAACTGCCCAAACAGCCAATAAACTACTTTAAAATTTAAAATATATATCTAGTTACAGTAACAGTGTTTTGTCAACTAACAGGCTTCATAGTTTTATTAAATATTTTGCCACTGATATATTACCTTTGACTTAGTTAAATCCTGCTGGTAGACATTCTCTCCACTAAAACTAATATCATAGCCAGCTTTAAACACCTGCAGTACCCGTGGCTGTGGGAGAGGGGAGGCATAATCATTCTTGTCTGTGTGGGGCCCCACAAAAGCCACTGCTGGTTGGGGAAAAGGGTGAGAAAAAAACTGTATTTGTTTTTCAATTACACATTTTAACTGAAGCAGGGTTGTGACATGACCCTGTTAGGATAAAGGTGATAATCAGTGAATAAACATGAGCAAGGTAAGCACTAGAGATCAGCAGCCAAGAGTGACTAATCTGAGTGCTTACCTTGGATTTTAAGAAGAGCTGATACTTCCTCTCTTCAGGGATGTTTTTCTCTTTCCTGGAGTTTTATAAATACTGACAGAAAAGCAGATACTGTCACTCTCAACTACTTTGATCAAGAATTTTGAGCAAAACCAAAATAATAGCAGCATAAAGGCTCAACATCAGGAATACTTTTTAAATATTATGCTAATTCACAACACAAACTTTTTGGACAATAAGAAGTATGACAATCTCATATCTGGATTTATTGACTGTATGTAATCCTGAATGATTTACCAGCAAATTAAACTTTTTATGAGGGACCAAGCAAACCTATGAGGCAAAATCAGGGACAATTTGTGAAATCAGAGACAGTGAGAGGTATGTATTACTCATTAATGAGGTAAATAAAAGTAACATATTCCTGCTGCTGTTTGACAACTGCTAAGCAATAGTCAATGATCTGGTGTGTTAGTACCAGTATAGCACAATGCACTGCTTTTTGCTGAAATAAGTGCAAAACTAATATTGCTGTGGCTTATGTCTGTCTGTGTGTTTGTTGCATGTGTGTGCATATGTGTGTGAACTGCAGTTTAAGAATAACAAGCTGACTATAATTTATTTCACTTTCTAACAGAAACATCATCATCACTGCTTAAATAAACTGGAAAACAAATAAAATAAAATGTCCATTATGTTTGTGTGCGGGGTGGTGTGGCCATATTTTCTTTCTCTTACCATCACAGACATAGACCTTACACAAGATAGGTGGCTATCTTTGGTGGTTTGGCAGGAACAGGATGTGTGAAAACAGCTGTTCTTTGCAACACAGTGGGTAGCACTGCCATCTCACAACACTTTGCACTGGCTGAATTCTTGGCTATGGGGAGTTTGCACACCCTCCCTGTCTGTATGTGTGTCTGTGTGGATATCCATGTGCTCCATACCTCTCAACCTCTTAGAGCAAGAAATATGGACAAAACCATAAACAATGGAGGGACAAAGGTCCAAAAATAGAGATAATTTTTAAATATTCCTCTTAGAAACTTAGAATGTTGATAGAAAAACAAGTGTTCTGTTAACATGAATTTTTGAAAGGTGTGAAGTTTGAAACTCAAATGCCTGCCATTATTTCCTGATTTCCCTCCTCAATGATATGTCAATCATTTACCTAAAAACAAAATTTTTTGAGGAACAGACAAAACATATGAGGCAAAAATTTGGACATTCTGTGAAAATCTGGACAGGTAAAAGGGATGATATGGTCAGGTATGTGCCAGCACCTCAAAACAAGCAGCAGGTGAAATGGAATTCCTTCCTTTTCCCTGAGGGTGAACATGCAGTGTGTGTATATCTGTAAAAAATATCACTGATTTGTATCTGCACACACAGTCACACATAGAATAATTCTGGGATAAATACATTAGTATTCTAGATAGCATGAAAAAGTATTTAACAAGTAATTATATTTCAAAAGCAAGATATAAAATATGTCATAGATATTCAGGCATTTAGATCTTCTAATAGTCTGGTAGTCCCCACAACCTAGACTGTATAAATGGATTTTGACATGGATTTAATGTTGCCTCTGCCCTCGACTGCACCCATTCCAAAACCACCCATGTTTAAATGTGTGTACAGAAAGTTGCTGCAGGTTGTGGAGGGGGCTTTAATTTTCATCACAATCAAACCTTAGAGGCATACACAGGAGGATATTATAGTTTGAATGTGGGATGGGGACAGTGTGGTAATTATTTATTTTACTATTCTTACATTCCTCAGAGGTATACAAAAAGGTTATATAGCTTGTGTAGGGGCAGTGTACTGTCTAGGAGCAGCAAATTGGAATACATTACTGTAGTCATTATTTTTTTCACTTTCCTCACAATTAGACATCAGACACTTATGCAGGTTGCTGCCTTTGGGCTTTGGGGTGAGTAATAAGGAGGCATACTATATATATGTATAACAGCAGTCACTTAAAATATACAACTGTGGTCATTTAAACCTCTTTTTACATCCCAATCTAACACCAGAGAGATACACAGACAGTAACTGTCTTTTTTTTTTGGGGGGGGGGGGGGAAGGCAGACAATATTCCCAGATAGTTTTTGTGCATCCTCACAACTGTTTCTTTAGTTTATTGTGAGCTACTATTTCTTTCAGCTTTGAATATTAAGCTTTAGGCACAACTTATGTCTTCCTTGAAAGAAAAATTAAGACTGAAATTATTTTCTTACTCTCATGATTTTTATTCAGGCCACCATTAGATTAAAAGGCTAAACAAATGCTCTAAAAATGCATCCCGGAGCAACAATAACCCTATGGCTTCTGGGAGCCCCAGTTTAATTAAGTTATTTCCTAAGTGGTTATTATTGTGCTGTCTCAGTCAGGAAAGGTGTGCTAAAGGGATGCAAGGAAAACTAAAGTTGAACTTTAACAGTGAATTTCTTTCCTCAATCATAATTTCTGTTTAATGCATCATTGCATAAGAGGTTGTTTAAAAAGAAAAAAAAACTTTAAAATGCACGTCAGAGCATATAGAAAGTTATGGCTTCTTGAAAAGGCTGAACAGTAAGACAAAATATGAGAAAAGGAAGAAAATAGTAATGTGCATGGTGTGGGGAGCACAAGATGGGGAAAAGAGGGGAGCAGTGGAGAATGTGTTCATGAGGGAGATGAAACAGTAGGCAGTGACTAGTGCATCATTTCACCCAAGTCCAGCCATGTACATAGAGTTGTTGTAATGTATCATTGTTGCAGTTAAACACCAGCAATTGTGAATGTTCCTCTCTGAGATAGGCCAACATAGTGTGGTACACAGGTCTGTGGTAATGTAAGAGTATTGTAGCTATAGTTCAGTCTGTGCATACTCCTAAAACTTTGCAACATGAACTAAAAGACTAAAAGGTTGTTATGGAGGAGTGCCAGCTATAGGGTGATACTTAGACTTGAATGGCCAGGGGGTTCCCAACTTGACATTTGCTGTGGGCATATAAAATGCTAACACTGGCCCTGCCTCTGTGTACATTCCAGTTGTTGCATGTGCCTGGTTGGTAAATACCAAAGGGGGTGTTGTACTCAATGATGGGCCTAATGAGAGACAAAAACAGTAGAATGATGACCTCTTTGGACCTAGATGCCAAGCCCCTGCTTATAAGTTGACCAATATAGAATGATTTTCTTACCACATTAGACACATATTGGTCAAAAGCCAGGTTAGTACTGACCTAGTACCCCAAATCCCTGACTACTGGTTCTACTATTAGGGGTGTGTTATTGATAAGGTAATTTCCTAGGGAGGCTGAGTTTCCAAAGGGTACTATTATGCATTTCTTGGCATTAAGTTTTAAGCTGTGACTTTTGCACTACTCATCTGTCTGTGTTAATCTTTCCTGTAGAATTTTAATTTCTTGGAGCATGACTGCTCCTTGTTTGGAATCATCTGCATACTTGGTTAGCCAGAGGTCCCTGACATTGGCCTTGACTTCCAAGAAGTAGATCCCTAAAAGGAGAGGACCCAACACAGATCCCTTATGGACTCCACTAGTGACCATCCTTTTTGTGGAGATGGTCTCACTTATCCTAGTTTCCTGGGTCTTATCCGAGAGCCAGCTGACTATCCAGCACATAACATAGGGATTTGTGCCTGTAGCCATAAGTTTGTTTACAATGTCTGGGTTCGGTATTGTATCAGTGGGTGGCCACTGTGGTGCAGCAGTTAGGATTGCTGCCTCACAGCAAGATGTTCTCCGGTTCGATCCTTGGCTGGGGTGCTTTCTGTGCATAGTCTACATGTCCTCCCAGTGGTTACGTGGGTTTCCTCTGGGTGCTTCGGTTTCCTCCCACATCCCAAAGACATGCTGTAGTTGGATTGGACACTCTAAATTGGCCCTAAGTGTGTGTGTGTTTGTGTGTGTGCCTTCTGTGGAAGGTTGGGTGCCGGGCTGGCAACTCAACACCGTAAAACTCCACTGCCAATCATGAGCAGACAGGTGATCTGCTGTGGCGACCCCTAACTGGGAAAAGCCGAAAGAAGAAGAAGTGTGGTATTGTATTAAATATCTTAGCCAGGTCAAGCTAAGCAATATGCACTGTTTTACCTCATTTATTGCCTTGGTGACTTTCTTAAAGAAGTCCACCAAGTTCAGTAAGCATGACCTGCCTTTGACAAAATCAAACTGGGTTGGGTCCGGTGTCTGAAGGATTCCTGTGCCATTGTTAATCATTTCCATGATAATTCTTTCAATGACTTTGCATACGAGACTAGTTAGACTAATGGTCTGTAGTTTTTGGGATCTGTTAATGGTTCACCCTTGTGCAGAAGGATGACCGTTGCATTCTTCCATTCTCATGGCATTAAGTGGTTAAACAGTGGTTTCAGTGGTCCCAGTAGGTCATGTTTCAGACTATTTAGGAAGCATCCTGGGATATTATTGTTCACATCGATGCAGTCTTTTTGGCCTTAGAGAGTTCATCTAGGACCTGATCCCTAAAATTAGTTAAGGGGTTTTGTTTGATGTTATTTCCTGGGGGCAGTTGGGAAGACAGGGGAAGTTAAACTGCAGCTGAATTTGTCAACCAACAGACTTAATAAATCTTCCAGCTCCATATTGATAGTTCCAGTTACAATCAGCCCTACTGTGTTACCTTTGAAGTTTTGGACGTAGCTGAATAAAGTCTTTTGGTTGTCCTTTGCCTCAGAGTTTATCTTTACCTTAAATTTGGCTTTACTAAACTTAATTTGCCCTCTTAGTTGTTTGTTTACATTGATGAAAGTTTTTTATCATGCTAGGTGTAGCACTACCTAATCTTAACTAGGACTTTTTTCTTTTGCTATACAACCTGTTTATGTTTGGATTCCAACAGGGTGGTTTGTTTTTTGAGTTAGTTTTGGGCTTATTTCTGGTTGACACAGCTGTCTCTATGCATTTATTGACATGACTGTACACAGTTTCTGTGAACAATTATGCATAGGCAGCTTTGATCTCGAGGTTTGGGGGGGGTCTTGAAATTTTGACAGGTTATCACTTAGTAGTAGGAAGTTTGCCTTAGAATAGTTCCTAAATGTCAATGGGGTTACCTTGGGTCATAGAATTGATTTTTATTACAAAGGAGATAGCTTTGTGGTTTGATCTTACACGAGAGGCCACTACCATTAGGGGGTGCAGCATTCTCCTATCATTGTGAGTACCAGGTTGAGTATTTTTGCACCCTTAGTGGGCATAGGGACTATCTGATCTAAGGTGTTTGTGTTTACAAAGTCCAAGAATCTCTGGGCCTATAAATGTGGAGTCATGTAAATACCCCTGTTTATAAGAGGGTAGTTGAAGTTGCCCATGAATATACTATTGGGTTAAATGGTGAGGTAATCCAGTAAATACAAGTATGAGTTTTGGGTTTCTTGGATCATGGAGAGTGATCTGTATTTTGCAAGGATATAATATAGGACTTTGCCTGTGGAAATTTGGACATGGAGAAGCTCAAGCACATCATCCTGTTTGACTAGTGTTGAGGTAAGTTTGTTGATGTATATTGAGACACCAACACATTTGGTCCTTGACTGTGCAGTAGCTGGCCTGAATATGTAGTAGGAATTGTAGCCCTGCACTACAGGGGTACTCTTCTCAGCTTTAAACCATGTCTCAGTAACTGCATAGATGCCCACATTCTGCAGGGTAAGGAGATCCTGGAGAGAGTAAAGTTTCCTGTTTAAGCCCTGACATTGAGCAGTAACACCTTTAGATTCCCTTGGGTTGGTTTGGTTTTGTTGGAAAGTTTGTCAGTTTGGCATTGCCTAAAAAATGCACTGTGGGGGAAGATAATATTTTAGCCAATATTCAAAAGCCTAGAGAGACAGGTGCAGACCATCCTTTGCAAAGCAACATGGTCTATTGACCATATGCTCCACGCTGACAAATATTGTACCCCGTTGGAATGATACTGAAAACTAAGCCAGTTATTAAAGTCAGTCATCTTTTCTTCATATTGTGGCATCATCCTTGGTGAAGGCAGAATGCTGCTCAATGCTAGGCACATACCAGCCTGGAATACATAGCCCGACAGTTCCATAATCTCTCTCTCTTCATATAGTCAGGGAGGTACATCTCAGATCATTTACACCCACATGGTTTATGACTGAGTTATACTACTACTTGTGGTCTAATGACTTGAGTGCATAGGTGATTTCGTGGATCCTGGCCTCTGATAGACAACTGGCCTTGATTTTCTCTTTATTTAGCCTGGTGATTAGGACATCTATATATCTCACAATGGAGTCTCTTATGATTAAAATATTAGATAATGTGTTGCCTTGCCTTATGGGATTTGTAGTTGAGGCTCCAAAGAGTGTGGCTGTAGGTGTTGTGCTGGGAGTTGTTTTAGTGGAATGCTTTTTGGGTTGCCGAGGATTCTTTTTGTAGTGTGAATGTTTAAAAGGTCTTTGGGGTTTAGAAGGGGTGTATTTATGTGCCATAGCATATGTTTGTGTATGTGTTGGGTCAGTTCTATGTGCGGTAGGTGTAATGCTTACACTACCAACAATCTGAATATTATTTTGAGTGCTTTTGTGGGAGAGTCTTGCTTCCAGTGACATTATGTAATTACATCTCTCACATACTGTAGCCATTTCTCAAAGGATTAGTTGGTTGTCAGTGAACATGGGACAATTCCTACATTGTCTCAGGATGTCCATATCTACCAAGCTGGTGTCGAAGAAATTGGGAAAGTGATCATCTATGTTGTCAGGTATTTTTTAAGTGAACTGCAATCCGGTTAAGTTGGACTCTGTGAGCTAGAAACTACAACTAGCTATGTATGATTGAATTCATGCAGCAGTGGTCCTCAATGCACAAACAGTACTGAGTAAAGTTACAGGGGAAGTTATATAGGAAAACTTTAGTTTCTAAGTGCCTGTGCCTATACAGTGTATTGCTAAATACCACTGTGTGATGAGCAGCAGAATTCATCAATTCAAAGTGCCCAGACCAACTAAAAAGTCATCCGGGCAATGAAACAATCTCAATTTAAGCCTCCCTGTGTGCTTCTCAACTTAGACAGACCAGGTTACCTTTCTACTGCCACGTCACTTAAACCATTTGATGCTTGACCTTGACTGCATTTTACCATTCTGAATAGTGCATTGTTTATTCCTACCCTTTCCTTCTTCAGTCATTAAGTATAGAAAATGCATATGCATAGTTTGATTTTTTACAATAAGTGTGATGTTAGCAAGTGTTTTTAATAAATTTATTGCCAAAAATGTTAAACTCTTTATGTAGTGAATACCTTGCACCTAGAGATTTCATTCTGAGTGCTCATTCTGTTTTGGTTGCTCACACAATATTTATCTTTGTACACATTAAAAAAAACTTTAACAAAATTACTAAATCTAGAAGGCTGATAGTGTTACAAGCCTTGTTTTTTTTATTCAGTAAGAACTGAAGAAGGGAATAAACCAGAGATTTGAAACAGTTGTCTGTTTACTCCAATATGTCAAATTGAAGAACTAGAAAACACAAAAAGAAAAGCTAGATCCAGGCAAAAAGAAATGAATTAAATAGCTCCTTATTGTCCAGCAGTCACTGACCTATGAAAACTTCAATTGCAGGGGAAAAGCAGCCTCAGAAAAAGGATGGAAATAAATCACTGAAGTCAGCCCTACATGTAAAAAATGACAAAAACTCCATCTTCTTCCAATAACTAACTAAATAAAAATAGCTAACTAACTAAAACCTCCATGTTCTCCGGTGGCTTCCAGACTGAAGGTAAATGTATCATTTTTTTATTGCAGGAATCCAATGAGTTTCTGGGTCAGAACATGTTTGTATTGACATTGTTCATACCTATGATTTATTCCATATTTGATTTATTCCAAATTAAGGTAAATGATGCAAGGCCTGATACAGATGTGAGTTTGGCTTTCACCTACCACACAGACTTGGTTCTTGAACTGTCAAAAACTGAACCTTTCCTGGTACAGCAACTATTTTTGGTCATTCTTCCTATAACAGACTATACAGTCTTTGCTGTGGAATATTTTAAGCCTGAGCTGTTTTTGGAAGTCTCCAATTTGATATCAGACCACTTGTTTAATATCTGATAGTTATTAGCCATAGACTTCAAGCACAATTTACTTCTGACACTTCATAGAAAAGGACACGCTTCCTTCTGTGGTGGAGGACTTTTATATGAACTGGCTTGATTCACCATAAAGAAATTTATTTCATTTAGAGCATAATGAATCTTAAGTCTCTGTCAATATTCCAAATTATATCCTGTGGTGAAACTACTCAGCTGAAGGCAGTGTATTTTGAATGGAAAATACAAGACCACTCACCCCATCAAACAGAAATAACAAGCTTTCAAGAATGACTAACATTGCTGTACTATCCCTTCACTGGTAGATCCCTTGAAGACCTTGCCAGTGCAGAATGTAAGCATTCATATTTTCAATGATCAGTACTTAACAAGGTAGCCAGACTATATAAGGCCCTAATAGGTTGGGGGTTGGCATAATGGCATATGCAATGGCATAAACAAGGTTAAACTATAATGGTTAAGGTGTTTACCTCACAGATAGACACAAGGTACAGAGTTTAATTCTCACCTTTGAAGGGAAGTTGGCTAGGCTTAAAATGGCCAGCAAGGGCAACTAGCCTAGTATGAGCTTTGATAGACCTGACATGTGCTTTATTTTAAAAGAAAACTCCTCCACCATTACAGTGAATTCAAAGAATTCCAAACAAACACACTGGCTTTAATTTCAGTTCCACCAGACAAGGAATCCAAGTCCTTAGATAGAGTTAGGATGAGGGCATTTACTTCTTCCAATGTTTCTTTTAGGGCAGGTAATTATCTAACCCATATATGTCACTGATGTATACTTATTGAAATTCTGGGGATTACTATTGTGATCTTCAAAGTAGCAGTGTGGTGCCTCAGAATATTCTCATACTCTGAGGTGGAATGATGTCAGAGTTAGTGTAAGTAAGTTATAGCAGTGTGAAGGGGCACTGCCCCTCATCTCAGGAAGTGTAGAAAGTTTTGGTATCCTTTTTTTTTTGGGGGGGGTCACAGTCTATTTATCAGTACTTGTAGTGTCAGGTCTCAGACTTCTGACAGGGAGTCATCACTGCCAGGCATGCTTGACTACATCTTGGACATCATCCACATGATGCCAATCAGCACTCTGATAATTTGTACAGGCCAACATATGCAAGACTTGAAATGGACCTAATATCATTCAATGTGATTTTGATATAGTAGATCACTCACGAGAATTATAGCCATGCCAGACGCAATCAGGTTTTTAACAGGCTTTAATAAATGTTCCTGATGTAAAAAAAATGTTTTTTCAAATCAGCAGATGACCTTTTAGATGATCTAAAGAAAAGGGACAAAGAAAGAAATGCAGTTATTCAACTGATCAGCAGTTCCCTCTCACTAGCTCTGGACTTCACAAGCACTTGGTGTTGGACCACTATCTAGAGGTATTATTCCCAAATAGACTGATGGTGACTAGGGTTGACTATCATCATTGACATCTGAAAGCCAGCTAAGTGGAGGGTGTGAGACTTACTGTGACTCCATCTTTCTGTGGGAGGCCAGGGGGCCATGCAGCAACATTCCACAGGCATTTACATGCACCATGTCTAGAACATGGCTACTCGTTAGAATGACATTCACACCAGGTGCATGCATACATGCCATTACTGGTTACTTTTCTAATGGCAATGGTAGTAGAGATAGTATTATAATCATGGCAGTAGTATAGAAGAGAAATGAAGTTGGGGGTCTTCATTATCATGCTTGTGCATGGGGCTGTGAAAAGACAGTAAAATTAAAATAAGATTTTTTTCAAAGCACTAGAAGCCTTTCATTACAAAATGTCTGCAGCTACAGACACAGCAGCTGCAACAACCACACCTCTCAACAATCCAGATTTTTGCCTCGTATTTTTGGTCTGTTCCTCATAAATTTTTGCTTTTCTGGCAAATGATTGGCAAATTATTGAGGATGGAAGTAAGAAAATAATGACAGGCATTTGAGTTTTAGACTTTATACCCTTCACAAAATTAATGCTAATGGAAAACTTGTTATTCTATCAATGTTCTAAGTTTATAAGAGCAGTATTTAAAAATTGTCCCTATTTTTGGGCCTTTGTCCCCCCATTATTTATGGCTTGGTCCACATTTTTTGCTCTAAGAGGTTGAGAGGTATGGCAACAACCATAAATGGGAAATGATGAAAGAAGGAAGGAAGGAAATATTGGACCCAACAGAGAAAATACATTGATATTGTCCCTGTAGAAAGCACTCATTTTGCTGCAATAAGGATGATGATAATTTCCTTGCCTCAGAGTCCTTATCCTGAGTACCTAAACAAATTGAACTGAATTCCAGACAGAGGATATGTGTCTTTAACTCTGCTGAGCACATTAAAAGAAGCTAGAGGACATTGAACAGGGTTATTATAGCTTTCTAATTGTAAACACGTTTCTTTTTGTGACTAACAACACTTTGTGGACTCTTTCTCTTATATAGCACCTAAATTCTTAGATTGTCTGCATCAGCTCCGTCAGCTAGAATTATCTAATATCTCAGTAAAGATGGACCTGTTTGCTGCTTTGACTGCTTGCCAGTTTTACTACGCTACATATTTTTGATGATACTCAATAAAATATTACTTAAAAGTGATTCACATCTTAGGTCTCCTGTGTATCCATGCTTCCTTTATTATATGATACTTTGGAACCTAGTACTTCTACATACAAACATTCCATCCCATTTGCTCAAAACTGCTTACTCAAGTACGCATGCAGCCTAAGCACACACATGCTCACACATAAGTAACTTTCATGTCATGAAAACATCCAGTTTGCACAGTCACAGAAACCTGGTTCAAAGCTGCAGAGAGCACCCCAGCCATACCTGGTTATTCATCCTATCATACATTCAGACCCCAAACTGTGGGTAGTAAAGCCAAAGGAGGTGGAGTTTTAATATATATTAAAGACATACACACCTCCAGGCTGGTCAAACAGTATGATGCACAGTAGACACTCCAGGTGTAGGTAACCATTAACAAGACCCCTATACAAATGATAGCTAGCTACCGGCCCCCAAATCTGACTCAAGGTGCTCAACCTGCCTATCTAGACCTCTTTGAATCTATCAAGATTCAACCCTTTACCCTGATCCTGGGTGACTTTAACTACCCAAACACAGATTGAATGAACCACTCATGCCAGAACACAAATGCCCAGAGATTCCTCGATTTTGTCAATGCAAATGCTTTGGAACAGCTAGTTGATACCCCCACAAGAGGTGATAATATCTTGGACCTGGTATTAACCAAACATAAGTAACCACTGCAGCATTCCTGCAGTATTATCCTCCCCTGTAAGATCTGACCATAAAGCAGTCGCATTCGAAGTCACCATCTCCCCCCGACCCCCCCCTCTAGCTAGGGTGAAACAAAAAAACTTCTCCAAAGCTGATTACAGCCTCCCGAGGGATGGTATAAACAACTTTACAGCCCACTCCCCCCTCTCTTGGAACTGGCACCAGTATCCAAAACTATACCAAATTACTATAGAAACATTTATATAGATACACGGAATCTGGAATACCTGACAGGACTAAATCATCCTCCACAAAGAAGAGTAAACCTGTCTGGTGAACATCTGCAATAAATAAACTCTATAACAAAAGAAAAACAATTGCTGTCCAGGATCAAGAAGGAGCAGGTGCCCAGTGGGAAGCAATCTTTCCTTAGCCTAAACAAGCAAATAAAAGAGCTAGTGAAATCCTCCAAAGCAAACTGAGTCCACATTGGCCACATCTACTAGAGACAATCATAAGGCCTTCTTCACATATGTCCGTAATCTCAAAATAGCACCCAGATCTGTTCAGCACTGGTGGTTAAGGACACCACATATACAAATCCCATAGCTATAGCAAACTTGCTGGCTGAGAGATTCAGTGAAAATTTCACCCCTCTGCCCCCCCATCAGTAACTCAGGACATTCCCAGTACCTGCCCCCTTCCCCTTATATCTAGGGATCAGATTATAATTGCTCTCTCAAAGGCAAAAGATACAGCCTTCATGGGACCCAATAACATCCCAGGATGCATCCTACATGAACTCAGGCAGGAACTTGCAGCACCATTAGGTGCCCTATTCAACCAAAGCCTGAGTACCGGCTTTGTCTCAGCTGAATGGAGGACAGCCACTGTCATCCCTTTACACAAAGGTGGAGCATCCACCAATCTGGGAAATTATAGACCCATCAGCCTGACTAGCCTGATCTGCAAGGCCATGGAACAAATTATCGTGGACATCATTAACAAGGACACTGGCAACCTCCAAACACTCAATCCCACACAGTTTGACTTCATCAAGGGGAGGTCATGTCTGTTAAATTTGGTCGACTTCTCTGAGACAGTCACCAAAGCCATGGATGAGGGGAAGACAGTGCACACCACCTACCTTGACCTGGCCAGACACTTCAACAGTATTCCCCGCTCAGGCATAATAGATAAACTCTCTCATCTAGGCATCAATTTGTATGTTACCAGATGGGTAGCTAACTGGCTCACTGATAGAACTCATGTAGTCAAAATAGGAGAAGCCACCTCAAGCAGTAGACTCATATTGAGTGGTGAACCCCAGGGTTTGGTCGTAGGGCCTCTGTTAATTGGGATATACTTTTCTGAGGTGCAGGCTAAAATCAGTGGGCTATGGCTGACCAGGTTTGCAGATGACTACAAGCTGGGCACTGTCATCAGTTCCCCAACTGACATGGAAATCCTCCAAGAGGGTCTCACCCAAACAAATGACTGGTGCCAGAAACATGGCCTCAAGCTGAAAACCAAAAAAATGCATCATCATTCCCTTTGGGTGACGCCCCCACAAATTATCACATTAATAACAACATCTTAAACATGCAATCTGTCATGAGAGAATTGGGCACCCAGATTGATAGCAACCTGACTTTTGACCACCATGTTGCTTCCATTGTACTGAAAGCTTTCTACGTGGCCCACCTTATACGTAAAGGTATCTCATCCAGGGACAAGGAGGTCATAACATCCCTGTATTCTTACCTTATAAGGCCCATTATTGAGTACAACACCCCATTCGGCATGTACCTTGCAAAACACATGCAGCAGCTGGAGAGACCACAGAGTTTCCTCACCAGGAGAATCATGGGCCTCAAAAATCTACCATGCACAGATAGGCTAAAAGCCCTATCCCTGTACTCAGTTTCATACAGACTCCTCAGAAGTGACTTCTGGCTGGCATACAAGGTGATCTCAGACCCCGCCTTGATGGGACTGCTGCATATCTACAAGTCAAGCTCCACTTGATTAATCGGCACGCGCAGCCTCAACCTGGTCTGTGACATCAATAGGACTTGTTGGCAGGACAGATTTGTGTCCCAGAGACTCCCCCATCTGTGGAATAGACTCCCTTTCCATGTCAAGCAGAGTACCTCTTTACCCCTTTTTAAGCGCAACCTGGATAACTGGATGGGAAATAGAAAACACATCCCTGGGATTTGTGTTCCTGCTGTACAGGGGCATCTGGCCCTGATTTGTCTAAACATGGGCTAAACTCTTGGCTAGGCTTATAAGGGTCTCAGGGCCAATAGCCTAGTAACTTCCAATGATCCTGTAAGCATTTTTAATGGCAAGTGCTCCTGTTCCTCCTTTGTGGTGAGCAAACTTATTCCTGCTCTGAAATCAGTCCAGCTCACAGAAAGAGTTATTAATTAAAACATAAACAAATTAATGCTCTGTCTCTGTTAAACTGTGATATTCTAGTCAGTATAAAGTCTTACAATTCAGGCTCACTCATATTCCTACTACAAGTAATGAGCAAACGGCTCAGAGGAAATGGTATATCAAGAAACCATGTTTAAGCAAGTAAGAAACAAGAACTTAGGACTGGACCACCTGAAGAAAACCAATCTGTCTACACTCACTTTGTACTTAATGACCGAAAATGTAACTTTAGAAACGAGTGCAAAAGAAGAATCAGCATAATTAAAGTTTATGTAATGAAAGACACTCTAATGTATGTTGCCTCTGACAGAATTAATTCTGAAATGCAAGCTTTGATGGGCAGGAAATGTTCTTCAGTTTTCCACAGTGACACGGTATCAGTGAAAATAGCTCTTTCCTTGATAGCTAAAGTAGTGCATGCTGTATCTTTGGATTGATACTTTCAGCTGTTAGTTTTCTCCAGAAACTATGAGAATTAGTGAATATCCCTTCCAGATGTATAAGCTAAACACCTCAGCCCTCTTACAGAGGTTACTCATAGTTACACTTCTACCACCTCTAACTTTAGCTTACCTGCTAACCTCCTATGAGCACCCAGTATATCCACACCTTCTCTTCCTCAATAAGCTATCTACCTCTCCTTCTCTACCTAGTTTCACTAACCATGTTAACATAACATATACACCCAGCTATCTACTAGCAAAATACCATAGGCTAGTCCACATTAGATATGACTATCCCAATCCCAGAAAATCTCTACCTCTAAACCCAGGCCCAACAACTGCTACTACCACTCAACTCCTCAACCCCAACCCCTCTACTATCCATTCCCTTACCAAACCACCTAACTCACTCTTATTAACTCACCTCAACATACGTAGCATTAATAACAAAGTTGCACAACTCCATGCTCTCTTGGAAGTCTACTCCTTTGATATTCTTTGTTTAACAGAAACTTGGTTAAAACCTGTAACTAAAGACAATGAAGTCATCCCACCCGATTATAATATTTTGCAACTTGACCATGCAACCAAAAAGGGTGGTGGTGTAGCTATCCTATTTAAATCTGGTTTACAGATTACTACCTACGACTATAACCCACCTCAAGACTCCAACGCTGAAATTCTTATTACCAAGCTGCAACTTAACACATTCAAATACATCTATATTATCTGTATCTATCTTTCTCCTGGTAATAACATTGCCACCATAGAAAATATTCTTTGTTGGTTATCCCAAAATGTACCCCAAGAAACCATAATCCTAGGTGATTTTAACATTGATTGGAAATGTTGTAGCAGTAGCCACCCTACCAGCCATATTAACCTTTTTGGTTTTTCTCAAACCATTACCTCCCCTACCAGGATAAACAAGCCTAATAAGAAAGAAAGTACCTTAGATTGGATTCTCATAAATAATCATCCCCAGACATATGAAGCTGGAACCCTCCCTGATGATGTAAGTGACCACTTACTAACCTACATCATCAGGCTTAAATCCAATCTACCTAATCCAACCATATCTAGGACAATTAGAACCAAGAAAAACTTCAACCCCGATCTCTTCCAGAGAGAACTAAGAGCATGTAATTGGTCTCCCTTAAAATACCTCACACTGGAGGAAGCTGTTAATTACTTTAATTCTAACTTCCTAGCCATACTAGACCACCATGCGCCAACCCACTCTATTAGAATGAGAACTAAATCTGCCCTGTGGCTTTCAAAAGAAACCAGGCAAAAAATCCATCTCAGAAATAAATACTGGAATAAATCTTGTTTAACTAAAATCTCAGTAGACCAACAAAACTTCAGACAGCTGAGAAATTAAATTAAAAAAGCTATACTGTCTGACAAAAGAAACTGCTACCAACAATTCCAGCAGACTCACCATAATAAACCACAAAAGTTCTGGATGCGTATTAATCAATTATTACACCCTGGTCAATCCATCACACCAAACCCACAAGGCACAGACCAGGAGAATCCCAAGTAGACTGCTAATGCCTTTAATACCTTTTTCACTGAGGCCATTCAAACTCTTGCCAGTCAGTTATCTACTCAGAACTTAACTATATCCAACTCTAACTCTAACCCATCCCCTCCATTTCTCTTCCAACCAGTCCCAACAGCATATATTCTTACCCTTATCCAAAAACTGTAACCATGCACTCCTTCAGCAGACCAACTACCCGCTGAATATCTACAAAAGGCAGCCAAATCCATCACCTATCCCATTTCCATTCTCATCAATAGAACCATCAGTGAAGGACACATCCCTAAAATCTGGAAAGTATCCCACATTATCCCCCTTCACAAGGGTGGGAACTCTACTGAACTCTCCAATTACCGTCCCATAGCCCTACTTTCTCCCTTAGCAAAGATCATGGAAAAATGCATCCACAGAAAATTGCTAGACCACCTAATCCAAAATAACTTACTTTCAGACTCTCAACATGGTTTCAGACCTTCCCACAGCACTACTACTGCCCTCCTTTCCTTTACTGACTGTATTAACAAAAACCGTAACCTCAATATGCTTTCCTCTGCACTGTTTATAGATCTGTCTAAGGCATTCAATATGGTAAATCACCAGATACTTATAAATGTCCTCAAATACCTGTCACTAGATGCACTAGCTATAAAATGGTTCCAGTCCTACTTTGATAACAGACAACAGGCTGTACTTTGGCATAACATTCTATCTACCCATCTGCCCGTTACCATTGGTGTTCCTCAAGGGTCCATATTAGGACCTCTTCTGTTTTCTATATTTATCAACGACCTTCACCTAGCAATCCCCCAAGCTACATGCGTACAATATGCAGATGATTCCACACTTATATGCTCAGCCCCATCTATATCTGAACTTCACTCCCTTACCCAAAATGTGTTTAACACAGTTGAACAATGGGTTACACAGCGCTGTCTCCTTCTGAACCCTAAAAAACTAAACTTCTCCTTTTTACTCCTACTTGTAAGTCCCCCCCCAATAGACTTCACAGTAACATCCAATAATGGTACTCTCATATCCCCAGATCCAACTACCAAACTACTAGGTATCACCATAGATAACAACCTTAACTTCGACACCCATATTAACAATACTCTAAAATCTGTTAATAGAAAACTAGGCTCTCTCTACAGGATCAAACCCTTCCTCTATCCTGCAGCTAGAATAACTATTGCTCATACCCATCTAATTTCTACTCTCCTCTAGGCCTCACCCATATATTCTAATCTCTCTAAAAACAACCTTAATAAAATGGAAAACTCCTACAATAACATAGCCAGATTTGCTACAGGTAGCCCTTTCAGAACCCACCACTGTTTTAATCTAAAGCAGCTAGGATGGCTTGAATTACAAAATCAGCTTAAATTCCACCAACTGACCATTGCCCATAAAACCCTTTACCAACCTACCAATACCCCTATACTATCTACCCTCATTACCCCCTGCAACAATCTAAAGACCTTACGATCATCAGATAAACTTCTTGTAAATATTTGTAAATCAAACAACAGGGCTGGGGACTCTCTTTTCTCTAATACTGTTGGAAAATCCTGGAACCTTCTTCCTAACGAACTTTCCTTTCTTCCCTCTATATCATTCTTTAAAACCAAATTGAAACTTTTCCTCAGAACACACTGGTTGTGCCCCTGTACTAAACCTGACTGATTAACTAGCTCTTTTTACTTGGTTCAACCTACCCTCCTCTTCTCAGTAATCAAGTTCCTTTTCTTAATAACAACTTACCTTGTCCTTCTATACTATTACTTACGTCTTCAGGATCTCATTAAGGAAACTACTTTTACTAATATATTGTATAATTTCAGCTCCTACTTTTTCTTTATGACTACTTGTATACTAATATATTGTATAATTCATCTGCCATCTTTTTCTTTATGATGTATTGCAACTACATTTTGTATTGTACTAATTGTATCTGTATATTTTTGCACTATGTTATGAACGAATGACCTCTGATTATTCTCTGTACTGCACCTGCAATGTTCATTGTAAACATTAATTTTTGTATATGTGATTTTGTTTGTTTCCTCAAAGCTTATCTCCCCGGGCCTCTACTAAAAATGGACATATATCCAGTTAGACTAGCCCGGCCAACAAATGTAAAATAAAATAAATAATAAATAAATACATATTTACAACACTGTGTGAGCAGTTAAGATATTATTTGGAAAAACAAAGAACAGAGAACAGCAGAAAGAAGGACAGTGTAATTGTCCTCTTTATGAAGGAAGACAAAGTCTGCCTGTATCTAAGCAAACTTTGCCAAAATTGATAGTTCATTGTACTGATTTTTGTTATTATAAATGCTAGGCCATATTCCATAAAAAGTGTTTCCCTTTCCACTGAATACTTTACAAAGCTGCTCTCTCCAAACATTCTAGAAGCTACTACATGAACACAGGTACAGCCATCTTGTGCATATTACAGGCTAAAAGGCCATTCTAGAGGTATGGCAGCTTTAGTATAGCTGTGCTAGGGTGCTTATGTGACTGGACACCACTGAGGAATACTTTATGTGCTGGTAGGGATTCTGCCTATCCAAAACTCATTTAATACTGCCAAACTGACTCTCCCTAATTAATTAATTAAGTGCAGTTGTGTTGGGTATTCACTGCAACAGCAGCTCTTACAAGAAGAAATCATTTGGGCAGTAAAAATAATATCCATCCACCATTCCCTTAATGGAGCTGCCTTCACTGTTTCAGCAGCAATTGCATCTTTTATACAGCATGGAAAGTTATTGTCTATATATTTATTTGTAGTGCATGGAGCACTCTCATTACGCTAAAAAACAGCTAAATTATATCCTGGGTCAGCACTGCTATAGATTGAGAGCTGACCTTAACAACACTTAGAGGGGTGGTTAACAATTTACTAAGCACCCTCTTGGTACAGTTAACATCACGTCTGCACAAAATAAGAGAGAACTATCCAGTGAACAGCAACAGCAGGGCATGAAATGGTTTCATTTAATTTCCCATTTCTGCCTGCTAAACTATACAAAGTATTTTGAATTAAATTGCTTCCCTTAAGCAGAGAATACATAAGATGTTAACCACTCTTTCACTGCTTTACCAGCTTTCAAAGCTTGAACAACACACTGTGCTTTTTTTTTTAATCTTACTTTTGATTAATTTGTACTACATGAGAAAATAAATCTCTATGCACTATAAAGAATTATGAGCAGGTCAACGGATTGTAACCATGTTTTCTTGACATGGATGTGAAGATTCACCTCGAGAGTGAATTTATTGGCATCCATGTCTTGAACACATAATAAAGCAGTTATAATCACTGACCTGCTCATAATCTTCTATATTATAGGCATTACTGATGATATATTTTCTTGGTTCAGAGGAAGTAAAGTAAGTACTTATCAGTGCATGTTTCAGACATGTATGTGGAACATCATCACCAGAGACCACTGCTTGGTTTATGTGAAGGGATACTAATGCTAAAGAAAAATATCCAAGAGCCACCATGCTATGCAAAATGATTGAGCTCAAAATTTTAGGGCAGGATTCACCATACTCTCTAAGGTGAGTGAGACCAAAATTTATAGACTGCAGCTTTAATTCCCCACTACCTTGATCAATATAAACAAATCCAGAATACAATTAAATCAGAATTCATTTAGAATAAAATAGAATACTTCCCTAGGTATCAGAAGCTACAGAGGAATTATCCCAAGTTTTCTTGGCATTGTATCTTAGAACCTGTCTGCCCTGGAAAATCTCTCATCCAAAAGCCAACTGCTAGGTTATGAAGTTGCAAAACACTTCAATGAATGCTTTTCTGAAACTGCATATAGTTCTGCTAATTACATTCTTCATTCTCCAAGAGTTCATCTGTCAAAGACTTACACCTTCCTTATCCTCTGTAAAGTGAGTATTCCTTAGTAAACAAAGTCTTGAAAACCTGCAGCGTTCATCATCAGCTGCAGATGGCCTCCCCTCAGATTTCCTAAAATCTTCAGCACAACCAATGGCTTACTCCACTTTAATAATTACAAACATGTCAGTCAAAAGTGCATATATATTGCAATAATTTGGAAACCTGCTACTGTAGTTCTCTTTTGCAGCTGGGAACAATTCCCGTCCCCACAGCTTACCATCTTCTATCTGACTGACCTACTATCACACTTGCCAAAAGTACTTGAGAAAATGCATTCATAAACAACTACTATACCATTTTAAAGATAATGTTCTCCTCACCTGTAACCAACATGGCTTTTGCTCAAGCCACAGTAGATATTAACAAAATGTGTCAAAAATATGCTGGATTCTGAGAATATTATTATATCTGTATTCCCAGATTGATTCAAAACTTTTGATACAGTGCTTCATGGTTTACTGCTCTCTCTTCTCACACAGTTCTGTCTCTCCAGCATCCCTTGTCTAGTACAAAAACTACTTCAATGGTTAATTTCATATAGGTCACTAATAAAATGCCATGTCTTCCCCTTAAATGTATCTGAAATGGTATTCTTCAGGGTTCATTCCTCAGCTTCCTATTATTTTAAATTTTTGTTAATGAAATAGACTCATTGTGCAATACTACACAAGTTTTGCAATATGCACATGACTGCATTAGTCACTGTATCTTCTACTAGCCTTACACTCCAAAAGTTCCAACAAAAGTTAAAGCAACATCATAGAAACATGTCTTTCTCTCATTGCAAACAAATCCAAAGTTATAGTGTTCATTTTAGTCAAATCATAACATATCAGCTTGTCCATTTTTACCATCACAGCCAAGGGCAACTGTCATCTTGAACTGGTCATATCTACAAAACGTTTTGATGTAGTTAACAGACAACCAACTTAGATGTGACCTTTACATTGATAAAGTAGACATTAAGGTCAATCAAAAGCTAAAAATTATCAGAACCAAAGTGAATGGAAATGGCCTCAAATGTTAAAAATGTATTTTATTAATGCAAAAAAAAAAATACAAAAGGATTAAGGGCTTTCATCTGCGAATATAACCAGACTTCTTCAGAATCAATTATATACATTCAAAGCAACCTTTTTAAATATGGTTCTAACTTGTATAGTAACTATCACGCACTAGAAAATGGTGAACAAGCATACAACATTGAGGAGGTTGCTGCCCCTTTAGAAAAAGTGCCTGTCAGGAGATCAGAGAGGCTATGAAATCATCAAGAATGTCAGCAGGACCTACCCCTCCTCCCAGGCATGCTCGCAACTCAAGGAACTTGCAGCTTGGCAGGAAGATGAATCTGGACCCACGCAGCAGCAGCTGGTCTTGGAGAAGGCATTAATGGGATGTTTGACTGACAAAGATGATTTTTGTCTTGGTTTTGGTCCCCAGATCATGGACAACATTTCAGGGAATTTCAAACTATTTAATTTTTCCATCAAACATTTCAGCATGCTGACTTTTTAACAAAGGGTGTAACTTTATTCCCTCCTGCCACTCGCAAATTGATAAGGTACTTATTGACTTAAAGATTTTTCTAAGGAAACTGAATTTTAAGATTTTGTTTAATGACAGTCAGTATTGTTCTGAGATTCTGCACCATAGCAGTACATTCAACTCTCCTTTACTCGCCTGTTTTCTTATTGTAAAACTTTGCGAGAATGATTTGAGACTTTATAGCAAGGTAGTCACAAGAACAGGTACTGAGTATTTATTGCTGACTGAAATAGCACATGATAAAGATTTAAGGGTTATGAAACCCAATGGGAATGGGAGGGTTGTTATTATGAACAAACATAATTATTTAAACAGAATGAATGAGTATGCTTTCCAAAGTGTTTTTTATGAAGAGGTTTCCTTAAATTTTCTTCATATTGCTTACAAAAAGATTATTATTTGAAGGATTTGTTTGACCAGGTTCAAATTTCTTTCAAACTACTTCACTTTCTTGAAGTTAAGTTTCCAATGGTACCTACATTGTTTGGTATTCCTAAGATTCATAAAAGTACCACTGACCCACCAATTAGACCTATTGTTAGTGCACAGTGTTCTAAAACCTATCCTGTGGCCAAGTACATTGATTATAAATTCAGAAAGTGGCTGGAACATTTTTCCCACTTGTGCCGAGACTCCTGGGACTTTTTGCTCAAACTGAAGCAATTAGGATACTCAAAAGATTTTATTTTCCTTACAATGAACATGGTTAAATTATTTAATGTTATACCACATTCTATAGGGCTGGAGTGGTTTCAGGATTTACTAATGGAATCCGCGGCCTTGTATAATAATGAAATCCACATTCTTACTTTATTCATGGAATTAGTTCTTAAGAACAATTTTGTGTACCTAGATGGGCAATATTTTCAATAGAACAAAGGAGTCACTATGGGGGCATCTTGTGCCCCGTTTTTTTGCAAATATAGTTCTCATTTAATGGGAGAAGCAATTTGTGTTTAACAACTGTATGTCTTTTCCCATTAATTTGTATATACGTTATTTGGATGACATTTTTATCATTTGGGGGACCCAGCAATGGTATTGAGCCTTTTATTGATTATTTAAACTCTTCTATCTGTTTTTTGAAATTTACCTTTATCTACAACAACTTGGCCATTAATTACTTGGATGTCAACGTTATCAAAGATATCAGTAACAGTTGTATTGTGATGACGATATATAGAAAACCAACTTACTCTGACAGTTTATTACATTATACTAGTAATCACCCAAAACATCAGAAAAAAAGGGAATATTAAAGGGCAAAACATTAGATTTGCCAGGATGGTATTGGAAGATATGCTATTTGAAGACGAATACCTGAAACTAGCAGACATGTTTGTGGCATGGGGGTATCCTTCCAACTTGGTTAAGGACATCAGTTCCAGTGTTGCACTTAAAAGAAAACAGGGGAAGATTTTACCATTATTAAGGTTCTCCTTTGATAATGTTCAAGAGCTGTTTAATGATTCCCATAAGGGGGTGAAGGACCACACCTCCTCTTTCATTACTGAATACACCTTTGAGTCCAGGCACATTAGAGATGTCCTGGAGAAAAACTGGTGTTTTTTTTTTTTCATTCTTTAATGATGTAGCTGAAAATGTAGGGGCAAAACCTTTGGTGATATATTGTAAGAGGAGATCCCTTAAGAATATGTTGGAAGTAGAGAGCCAGGTTGGTGGGCTCTCTTGTAATAAAAAAACATGGTGCAGCTAAATATGCCCCTAGTGCAGATATATTTTGGTGGGTAATTCTGTCAAGGTTAATCAGAACGTTATTAAACCCTGTTTTCACTGTAATTGCAACTCTATAGGAATTGTTTGCCTTGCTGTATGTCAAAACTGTGATGGGTTTTATGAGGAGAAAACCCAAAGAAAGCTGAAAGAGCATATTTATGAGCAACTTTTAGACATTAGAAAACAAAATGTTAAGAATGCTTTGTATAAGCATATTTCAAATCACCCTGGTCATCACTTTTTGTTTTTTAGTCTGGTGCAAATCCTTAGGAATCCAAGGGGTGGGCCTTGGGAAAATTCTACTGAAAAAAGGGAATTATACTGTCAACTAAATTTGAATGCCACTGTTTTACCTGGCCTGAATGAACATGTATCTATTGCCAGTATTCTTAGTCTTAAGTCTTACTATGTTTAGACTGCATTTGGTATTGTTTGAGTCCTGATTTTCACACCTTTTAGTATTTAATTGCATTCCAATTACATTTTAATTGTATTTCAGTTTTTATTGGAGGGAAATGAACATGTGATTATGATGATGGGGGTCTTTAAAGGGATGCTATGAATATATATAATTGATTCTGAAGAAGTCTAGTTATGTTTGCAGACGACAGCACATAATTCTTTTGTTTTGTTTTTTGGATCATTAAAATACATTTTTTTTTGGATCGTTAAAATACATTTTTGAATGTTTGAGGCCACTTCCGTTCATTTTGGTTCTGGTGTTTTTTTTTGTTTTGAGTTAGTTTTGGTTTTATTCGGTTCCTAGTTCATCTCAATCAAAAAACTAGATCACTTTTACAGGACAAACCATTTGCTCACATCTCAAGTAAGGGTACTCACTAAACATTTCTATCTCCTGTGTATTGCATATATACACTTTTCTACAATAATGACAATCCACCAGACTTAATCAAGTATATAACAGAATAGTTACTTTTGCAGCATATGACTCTTGTAGGACACATACGTTGTTGTATGGTTAGAATCTGAATTATGAATACACCCTCTGTTCTATCTTCCCCTGGTAAATGTCAGTCCATTAGTAATATACATTTCTGGTGCATGCCAACCTGTAACTTAAGGCCCAGCTATTGTCCTGTAAGTTTCTAATAATTTCGGGGTATCCTGTTTTGCTTCTGTTTTATCTAGACAATATAATATTTTTTTCCTATACATTACAAAGAAGCCACTTAAAAGATTATTTTCAAGAAAAAATAGCCTTTATTAACAGCTGAACATGCAATGTTGATCTAGATAATAATATTAATGTATAATAGGGAACTAGTAGCAAGCAGAAATGGCATTGATGCTTTTACTCTTTTTAGAGTACGACTGCTCATCATCCTTGTGTTGCATCCGCTTTTCATATTTAAAGAGCACATGCTTTAACCCCTTAGTATCCCTGCACCACTCCATCCATTTGAGTCTTCCTGCTTCCCTGCCTTTACCGCCGACTTACACTTTGTCTTCTGCAATACCTCCTACATGCCTATGAAATTTCTGCTCCATAGGCTTGCTTACCCTAATCATTCACTTTTTGAACTCATATTATTCTTACTGTGTTACTCTTGCCTCTCAATTGCTAATTTTTTCCCTTTTCCTGTTTCAAAGATTCAGTATAAAACCAAACAGAAATAATGTGAAGATAGGGTAATGTGCAGTAAAGGAAATGGCAGTTTGGAAAATGTAGCCATGTCTGTGGCTCAACAGGTACACTCACCACTGGTGAAGGGAAGATTAGAAAGCTATAGATCTTACTTTTCATAGGTTCATAGGTTCATACTAGGCTATCTGCCCTGGGGCAATTATAAGCCTAGCCCGATTTTGTTTGGCTTACGCCACCCCTTGATTTGAGTATACTGTGCCCTTTTTAAGGTTTAGTTTGCTGTGCCTCTGTCTAATAGTGACACGGAAGTAATCCCCGGGACAAACCTACGATCCCCCCA
Source organism: Protopterus annectens (assembly GCF_019279795.1). Classification (NCBI taxonomy): domain Eukaryota; kingdom Metazoa; phylum Chordata; order Ceratodontiformes; family Protopteridae; genus Protopterus; species Protopterus annectens. The sequence goes on from NC_056746.1 coordinate 418,224,573, forward strand.
TCCACTCATCAAGATTCTTCTTGAAGAGATTCAGTGAGGTGCTCTGCCTAACATGAATTGGAATTCTATTCCAGAGCAAAGGGAGCCTCTGGGTTATGAATCTGTCCCTCCAGCAAGTTCTATTTATTTCAATGCTGAGGTTCAAGTCCCTCGAGCATGTGGCTCTAAGGGATTTAGATTTACTGAGGTGGAGCATGTCCATTAATTCTGGATTGGACATAGCTTTATATGTCAGGCATAGATCGCCTCAAAGTAGGCGGTATGCAACTGAGTAGAGCTGGAGTTTTTTTAACCGAGCAGCATATGGCATCTGTTTGAGTCCCTTGATCCTCTTGGTGAGGTACTTTTGGGGTCTTTCTAATTGCTGCAGGTGTCGGGTAAGGTACATCCCAAAAGGAGCATTGTATTCTATGATGGGCCTGATGAGGGATGAATAAAGGGGCACGATTACCTCTCTTGATCTAGAGGTGAATCCTTTCATGATGAGGTGGGCTATGTAAAAGGTCTTTCTAACCACTTTGGCAATGTGGTTGTCAAAGGAGAGATTGCTATCAACTTGGGTCCCCAGATCCCTAATTTCTTTTTCTGTACTTAATGGGTTACCGCCTATGTGGTAATTTGTGGGCACATTGTTTTTGCCAAAGGGTATGACTATACACTTTTTGGTATTTAGCTTCAGACCATGGCTCTGGCACCAGTTATCCGTCTCTGTGAGACCTTTTTGAAGGATGTTTGTGTCAGCTGGAGAGTTGATTATGGCACCTAGTTTGCAGTCATCTGCGAACTTGGTGAGCCATAGTCCTCCCACATTGGCCTGTACCTCGGAAAAGTATATACCGAACAAGAGCGGTCCCAGGACAGAACCTTGTGGGATGCCACTTGTGACCGGTTTCGAGTCTGACATGGCTCCAGCAACTCTTACTCTGTGGGTTCTGTCTTTGAGCCAGTTTGTGACCCATCTTGTGACATAGGGGTTTATATTTAAGCTGGATAGCTTATCTATGATGCCCAAGTGGGGTATTGTGTCAAATGCCTTTGCTAGGTCCAGATAGGCTGTGTGGACTACCTTCCCTTCATCTATGGCTTTGGTGACTGTTTTGAAGAAGTCAACCAGGTTCAAAAGGCAGAATCTGCCCTTGACGAAGACGAACTGGGTAGGATCTAGTGTCTGTAGGTCCCCAATGTCTTTGTTTATAAGCTCCATGATGATCCTCTCCATAGCCTTGCAGACTAAGCTAGTCAGGCTTATGGGGCGATAGTTTCCAGGGTCCATAGAGGCTCCACCTTTGTGGAGTGGGATCACTGTTGCTGTACGCCATTCTGTGGGCACATATCCTGTAGTGAGGCTGAGATTGTACAGCTGTTTTATTTGAGGGATTAGTTCTTCTTGGAGTTCATGTAGGATGCAACCCGGGACGCCATCTGGTCCCATGGAAGCAGTGTTTTTTGCTTTGGAGAGGGCAGCCTTCACCTGAGCATCAGAGATGTTTGGGAGGCAGCCCTGTGCCGGGATAGATACTTGCTCTTTTTTTAGGGGGAGGGGGTGGAGAAGTTTGCACTGAACCTGTCTGCCAGGATATTGGTGATGTCTGTGGGTTCAGTGTATTTTTTGTCATTTAGAATCAACTCAGAACAAGTCTGGGAGTTGCATCCCAGGTTCCTAACATAACTGAAAAAAGCCTTATGATTGTCTTTAGTGTCCTGAGCAATTTTTCTCTCGAAGCTGGCCTTGGAGGATTTCATGAAGGATCGTAATGTTTTGCTAGTACTGATCAGAGATGCCTTCCCTATTAGGGATTTTGCTCTATCATGTAGTATCTTCCTCCTTCTGTTGTACAGTTTATTTATGGCTGGGGTCCACCAGACTGGATGCCTGCCTTTGGATGTTTGGGTTTTGGTTTTGTTTGGGATAGCATGATCCATGCATTCCTGGAGATGTCTGTAGAATGCGTTTATATAGGATTCTGCAGTTTGGGCCGTAGTTTCCACTGGCCCTGGGGCCTTGAAGGATTCCACTTCGGTTTTGAGAAGTGAGAAGTTTGCTTTTGAGAAGTTTTTCACTGTGGTTTTCTGGGCTAGGGGTGGGGTCGGGATGTGGACATCCAGTGAAATTAATTTATGGTCTGATCTTACCAATGAGGGATATACTTCAGGTGTGGAGCATAGAGTCCCCATGTTGGTAATGATCAGGTCTAGTATGTTATCCCCTCTTGTGGGAGTGGTGACTAGTTGTTCCATAGCATTTGAGTTTATAATTTCCAGGAACCTTTGGGCTAAGGTGCTGGGGCTTGAGTAGTGCTCCCAGTCTATGTTTGGGTAGTTGAAGTCGCCCAATATAATGGTGTTTGGAGAGATCTTCATGTTCTCCAATGTTTTCAGGAAAGCCGAGTGGGATTCCTGACTTTGAGAGGGTGGTCTGCAGGATGCTATAAACTGAAAAGCAGTCTTGCCCACTGTTAGTTGCACATGGATGGTCTCCGATACTTCGTGCAATGCCACTAACCTGGAGGTGTGGATATCCTTGATAAATATGGAAACTCCCCCTCCTTTTGTGGTTTGGTCCAGGTTTTGGGGCCGAAAAGCATGATATGAGGTATAACCTGATAGTGCTGGGCTGCTCTCTGGAGCCTTGAACCAGGTTTCTGTCACTGCACAGATATCGATGTTCTCCATACTGAGGAGAGCTTCGAGTGCGTGCA
>NC_056746.1:418232271-418247271 GCF_019279795.1 Protopterus annectens
TATCTGTAGCCTCAGTCACTGTCAGCTCTCTTTCAAGTACACCTGCTTTGAGACAACTCATCTCTAGACTCAGCTCTAGTTTCTTAGCCAAAACTGTATTTTGACATGATCTGTGATATACAGAGTGTTCATTTTGCTACATGTTGCACAACCATAGCCCCTGCCAACCTACCTACTGTGCTCCCTTAACAACAGTAAGTGAAACATGGCCAATTATATTATTGTATACATGCATGCATACATACACTCACATTATGACACACACACTCACACACACACACACACACACACACACACACACACACACACACACACACACACACACACACACACACACAGTGTCAAATGATACCATTGGAGCTGCAGACCTTCTTTTCTGAATTTATGGTATCTTGCTGCAACCAAATGGAACAAGCTAGTTCACAGAGAAAACAATTAAGCAACTATAATAACATCTATAATACATTCAAACACAGCCGGTCTTTAAAATTTAGAATGCACCTGGCAATAATACACCAGGAAGAATGATTACCCATATATAGTAGTAAATAAAACACCAGTCACAAGCTTTTGAAATTAAATAAAAATCTTTACTTGGAATAAAATTAAGTGTTGTCTTTTGGAAGATAAATATGCAACATATACAGTGAATGCTCAGTTAACCGGCAAACATGTCTTTACCTAGTTCTGTGATTAGTACAAAACTGTCAGTCATCCTGAAAAGATTAAAGTATAGTGGCATTAAGTAAAAAGCTGAATAGCATGGCAACCAGGCTAAAAGGATATATATCCTCAGACTAACAAATTTCTGTGTTAAAAAAAAAAAGCAGAAGACATTCAAGTCAGTACAGCAGTACAGAACTGATTGTGTGGGCTGGGCTTCCAGTCCCAATTTGCTTCCATCAGTTAATGTTTAAAAAGAAAGAAGAAGGTAACACAAACAATAAGGTAAATTGCAAGCACATAAACTAAAATACTTTTTTACTTGCAATGGAAGGCAAAGTTACATTACAGTGGCAGATTACTGTTAACTTTTGTTTATATAAGTAATTTTCCTTCATCCTGGCTGGCTTAGAGGTAGTTTAACTGGTTACATGTAAACAAAGTCATGGGTACTTTTCCGTACATTCGTTGATGTATTTTAGTTTCTCTCTTTCTTTTAATCCATATTATTCAGGCTCAGGAGTGACTTTTGATTGGTTGCAGTGTTCCTGACACTTTCATGCATGATACTCCACTTTACCAACTTCAGTTCAGCTGTTTTCTCAGTTGGACAATTATGTTCCTGCCTGAGCAATTCCTGTCAGCTTTGACAAGACACATGGGGCAACATCCTGGTTCTTCAGTTGTTGTTGTTGTCTTTCGGCTTTTCCCGGTTAGGGGTCGCCACAGCGGAACTCCGGTCCACTAATGATTGGCAGTAGATTTTCACGAACGCCGAGGTGCCAGCTCGACATTGAACCTTCAATGAAGGCATGCCCATTTACGCATGTCTTTCGAACGCCCACCCAACTGCGGGGAGGATATGCAGACTCCACACAGAAGGCACTCCCCGCACTCCAGCCGAGAATCGAACGGGAGAACCTCTTGCTGTGAGGCAACAACGCTACTGCTGCACCATCGCGGAAGCCCATCCTGGTTCTTCAGTACCTCAAACAAAAACAAAAAAAAAAGAAGGAAAGAAAGAAAGGCATGCAAAATGGTTACATAATTAATTGCATGGAGAGTTATACACTTCACCAGGCAGTTAGGTTTAGATTGGAATTTAGTCATGATACACATTTACTTAAGTGTCTGTCCTACTTTGTGGTATTATCCGGGATTATGCCTTATGAGGTTGTTATCCAATTATCCTTGGGCAAAAAATAAAGAGAGTAGAGGGAAGTATCCAGTTAACAGATAACTCTGTCACTGGCTACAAGAGAACATTTCCTTCCTCAATGATTACCCAAGGTGTAAACTATCTAATTGTTTACTAATCATTTGCAGTAGCACATTTTGTGCAAGGTTTTCTATGTTTACTAGTGTGGAATTACTATAATTTTCTTTAGTTAATTAGCATGAGTGAGCATCGTTACATTTAATTTTTCCATTTAGCATTATAGGCACAAACTACACGTTCAATGTAGATTGCCACAGTATGCTTATATTTGCTGCTAATAACATTGAGTATCCAGGGCTTATTAGTAGTTTTTTTTTTTTTGAGTAGTTCTGAACTTTCTGTTCTACCCATCTAAAACACCCTAGTTAATATGCATCAAACAGTGGTGTGTTTGTATTTTATAAACCAATATTTTGTTAGGAAGGATTTTTGTGATTAAAAAGCCTCACCCCAGTATTGAATTTAAACCATTGCTGGATGCATAGCTCACTGACCTTCCTTGGACAGCGACTGTGTCTACTATGATGTTTTATAATAGAAGGCGGTCTCTTTGTGAGCAGCATATATTGGGTTTGGACAGAACAAGAGTTAAAAAGTAAGGGCTGAAGGGAAGGGTTGTGTCCAGCATGAAGGCTGTGGTTCTTAAGCTGAAATATGGGATTGAATAACTATGTGTTGAGACTCGGAGATGAAGATTCTGTCTGTATCATGCATCTGCAGTTCCTGGCATGTATGTCTACAAATGAACTTTGCCTGTTCTGCAGAGTGAGTGTGTGTGTGATTTGATAAAGCTTTCTCCTCAAAAGAAAGACATACTCATTAGAGATACAAGCTTAGCCTTGAAACAAAAATGTAATGTTTTAGTTTTACTTAATTTTTTGAGGAGAGACTAGCATTTGATATCCAAGAAAATGCTAACGTGGAGTTTTACTTGATGGCAGAAGCATTCATGCAGCATAAGCCATTGCTTAAAAATACAGGATGTCTAGTTTCCGTACATGTGTAGGTTGTCTAAGGAAAATGTTAATGTAGTTTGTCCTGATAACAGACATTGTTTGGTGATTTGGGGTGTAAGAGCCCTGTGAGAATGTTACTGACAGCGGTGACAGAGAAAGAGGGAGGTAGGAGTGTGAATGTGTGTGTTGGGGTGGGGGGTTCATACTGTTCAGTTATCCAGAGTTTTGCCTCATATTTTCGGGTTCTTTCTCATACAATTGTGTTTTTCTGGCAAATCATTGAGGACTGAACTCAGAAAATAATGGCAGACATTTGAGCTTTAGACTTCATATCTTTCAGAAAATGCATACTAACAGGTTCATAGGTTCATAGGTTCATACTAGGCTATTCGCCCTAGGGCATTTATAAGCCTAGCCAGAATGTGTTTGGCTTTCGCCACCCATTTTAAATTAATTTTGCTATGCCCTTTTTCGAGGTTAGTATACTGTGCCTCTGTCTAACAGTGACATAGAAGTGATACCCGGGTTAAACCTACGATTTCCCATCCACTCATCAAGATTCCTCTTGAAGAGAGTCAATGAGGGACTCTGCCTAACCTGGACTGGGATTTTATTCCAGAGTGAAGGGAGCCTCTGGGTTATGAATCTGTCCCTCCAACATGTCCGATTTATTTCAGTGCTGAGGTTCAAGTCTCTCGAGTGCGTAGCTCGATGGGATTTGGATTTTATGAGGTGCAGCATGTCCATTAATTCCGGGTTGGACATGGCTTTATATGTCAGGCACAGATCGCCCCTGAACAGGCGCTATGCCACTGAGTAGAGCTGGAGTTTCTTTAACCGGGCAGCATATGGCATCTGTTTGAGCCCTTTGATCCTCTTGGTGAGGTACTTTTGGGGTCTTTCCAGTTGCTGCAGGTGTCTGGTAAGGTACATCCCAATAGGGGCATTGTACTCAATTATGGGCCTGATGAGGGATGAGTAAAGAGGCACGATGACCTCCCCTGATCTAGATGTGAATCCTTTCATGATTAGGTGGGCTATATAAAATGTTTTTCTAACCACTTTGGCCAAGTGGTTGTCAAATGAGAGACTGCTATCAACTTGGGTCCCCAGGTCCCTAATTACTTCTTCTGTACTTAATGGATTACCACCTATGTGGTAATTTGTGGGCACTTTGTTTTTGCCAAAGGGGATGACTATACACTTTTTGGCGTTTAGCTTGAGGCCATGGCTCTGGCACCAGTTGTCTGTTTCTATGAGGCCCTTTTGGAGGATGCTTATGTCAGCTGGAGATTCTATTATGGCACCCAGTTTGCAGTCATCCTCGAACTTGCTCAGCCACAGTCCTTCCGTGTTGGCCTGTACCTCCGAGAAATATATACCAAACAAGAGAGGTCCCAGGACTGAGCCTTGTGGGACGCCACTTGTAACTGGTTTGGAGTCTGACATGGCTCCAACAATTCTAACCATGTGGGTTCTGTCCTTGAGCCAGTTTGCAAACCATCTAGTGACATAGGGGTTTATATTTAAGCTGGTGAGCTTATCTATAATGCCCAAGTGGGGTATTGTATCGAAGGCTTTTGCGAGGTCCAGGTTGGCTGTGTGGACCACCTTCCCCTCATCAATGGCCTTGGTGACTGTTTCAAAGAAATCAACCAGGTTTAAGAGGCAGGATCTGCCCTTAACAAAGCCGAACTGGGTAGGATCCAGTGTCTGTAGGTCCCCAATGTCTTTATTTATGAGGTCCATGATGATCCTTTCCATAGCTTTGCAGACCAAGCTAGTCAGGCTTATGGGGTGATAGTTTCCAGGATCCGTTGAGGCACCACCTTTGTGGAGAGGAACCACTGTCGATGTACGCCACTCTTTGGGTACATATCCTGTAGTAAGGCTGAGATTGAACAGTAGTTTTATCTTTGGGTTTAGCTCTTCTTGGAGTTCATGTAGGACGCAGCCCGGGACACCGTCTGGTCCCATTGATGCTGTGTTTTTTGCTTTGGAGAGGGTGGCTCTTACCTGAGCATCTGAGATGTCAGGGGGGCAGCATTCTGCTGGGATAGATATTTGCCCTTTTGGTGGGGGGGGAGAAGTTTGCGCTGAACCTGTCAGCTAGGATGTTGGCAATGTCTGTGAGTTTGGTGTATTTTTTGTCATTTTGGACTAATTCTGAGCATATCTGGGAATTCCCACCCAGGTTCCTAACATAACTAAAGAAAGCCTTGTGATTATCCTTAGTGTCCTGTGCAATTTTTCTCTCGAAGCTGGCCTTAGACGATTTTATGAGTGCCCGTAGTTTTTTGCTAATACTGATCAGAGATGCCTTCCCTTTTTGGGATTTTGCTCTATCATTTAGTAGCTTCCTCCTTCTATTGAATGCAAAACATGTTGTTCTATTCACTTTCTAAGGAGGTAGGGGGATGAATGTGTCTGACTCATACCTCTCAACTGTACAGATTTTCATAGAATGTCCAGATTTTTGCATTATATTTTTGGTCTGTTCCTCAAAGATTCAGTTTGACAAATCACTGGGATGAGCTAAGGATTAAAGTTACTAAATAAATGACATGCATTTGAGTTTTTTTCAGACTTGATATCCTTCAGAAAATATATTCTAACACAAATCCTGTTATTCTAGCAACTTTCTAAATGTGTCCCTAGTTTGGGGGCTTTGTGTTTGTGTGTGTGTGTGTGTAGGGTTACCACCTGTCCCACTTTGCGAGGGACAGTCCCTCTTTGGGCAGTTGTGTCCTGACAAAAAATTAAAAAAATGGCAAATGTCCTGAGATTTTAGGACAAAATTATTTCCTATATTTTTTGTAATAGTTGCATAAAACAGTTATTCTGTGTCTAAAATACCTAAATGTTATAAGAAACAGAATAAGCAACTAAAATGCTACAAGAATAAGCTTTTATTTTGGCAAAAAAGTTAAGTTCTATCCTTTGTACTGACTGTGGGTATGTGTCGGCCTGTAAAATCTGATGTTTGTACCAAAAATGTCCCACTTTGGCCATTTGAAAAGGTGGCAACCCTATGTGTGTGTGTGTGTGTGTATGTATAAGAGGGAGGTAGCATACCCCTCAGCTGTCCAGGTTTTTGCAGAATGTCCAGATTTTTGTCCCATATTCCTCCTAAAAAGGATTGAAGTTGCTAAACAGTTTTAGACATCATATCCTTTAGAAAAATGCATACCAACACATCCTGTTATTCTAGAAATTTTATAAGCTCATGAAAGCAATATTTATAATCTGCCCCTGTTTATTTTAGGCTTTGTCCAGATTTCTTGCACTAAGAAGTTGAGGTGTGTGTGTGTGTGTGTGTGTGTGTGTGTGTGTGTGTGTGTGTGTGTGTGTGTGTGTGTGTGTGTGTGTGTGTGTGTGTGTGTGAGAGAGAGAGAGAGAGAGAGAGAGAGATACAGACAGACAATGTCAGAGAGAGAGAGAGAGAGATAGAAATGCCCTAGTTAGATGTAGCAGGTGGAATTTATTTTCAAGTGCATTTTCAAGGAACTGCGAGCTTCAAGGGAAGCAAAGGTTACTGCTGCTCATGCTAAGTCTGCTTAAAATGTGCAACTGTTTTGTTTAGCAAATGGTATTATTATTGTGGCATAGAATTTTAAAGCAGTGTTAGCACAGCAGGTAACATACTTGCATCTTGATACAAAGGGTTGTAGGTTCTATTCCTACAGCATATACATTTGTATTTTAAGGGGGTATGGTACTGCAGTCCTTAGTATGTCCTCCTTTGGATGAAACACCTAATAACTATGAATCTGTTTTTCAGCTTGCCACCCATTCCCTATTGCAATATACCAGCTTACCATTTCTTCTAATATAACATAGGCAATTTATTATTCAAGGGCAATAGCCAACAGGCACTGAATTTGTAAATGAAACTGAAATATAAAGTTGTTTTCTAGCAACATCTTCATTGGTTTCAGATCTCTTTAATGTGGAATTATTCAGATGACTTTTACTTCTGCAGAGATTCTGCATATTGATTGATAGTGGTGGATTGTATGACAAGTTTGAGTGGCCCTTTATGGTTGAAGTGTTCTGAATTGGGCAGGTTGTCATTATTGGTTCATATGATTTGTTTCATTGCTTAAAGGAAAAATGTTCAGAACTATACATTTAAAACACACTCTAACAATTGGTGCTGTATTATACAAGGGATATAATTCAATTATTATATAGTATAATTAATACAGTCAGGAATGTGAATCAAAGACTTCTGCATGGTTCTAAAAATGTGTGCAAGGAGCCTATGATTTGAAAACAGCCCAAAGGTAAACTTACCCTGCCACTGGCCAGATGCATTTTCTTTGATTGTGGATTTCAATGCTGTTTCAGTAAATGTGGGTTTCAAAGATATAGAAGTTTTAATGCTAGGTTTGTTTTCATTGTAAAACTATTGCTTTGTTTAGGTTTAGTAAATGTCCATCAGTGTTTGTGCTATAAAATCTGAAATAAAAGTTGTAAATGAAATCCAAGTATCTGTAATCATTGTAGAAGTAAAGCATAAAATAGTATGCACACTGAGAGATTTGAACAGTGTCTGTGACAAATGGGGAGAAATAGCAAAGTAATGGGACAGTGGAATGGCTGTGTGTGTGGGGTGGGGGTGGGGGCTGCATGGGTGGAGGGGTGGGGCTATGTGGGTGGGGCTCTGGGTTTGCACCCCCCTGCAAAAATCCTGTGGGCTCCCTTGCTAGGCACTTTGTATAACACTTCAAGTCTCCCTTGGAAATAGGGCATGCCTACTGGGACTGACAAACTCAGTAAACAAACAAACAAACAAAAAAGTAAAATAAAAAAAAAATAAATAAAAGTTAGCTAGATTATTAATTTCTGATTTCCTTACTGAATCTTTGCATCAGTTTTGATAGCTGATGTCATTTTTCAAATGGACGTATGTTGAAGTGTGGTATGTGTCGAAACTGTCCCTTTATAAAGGAAGGAACAGTATTTACGATCAACAACACTAAGATTCATATCAAAAATAAGTATAACTGTAACTCTGAACATATTATTTATTGTGCCCTCTGCAACCTATGTGATTGTTTGTACATTGGAAAAACTGATAGAAAACTTAAAAGTAGAATATCTGAACATTTGTATGAAATAAGAACAGGCAAAGAGACAAATGCTTTGTATAAACATACTTCAGAGATCAATGACCACACTTTTAATTTCTTTGTTATTGATGGCGTTACGATGGATATGAGGGGAGGTGCATGGTCTGCTTTACTTGAAAAGAGAGAATTATACTGGCAGTTATTATTAAATGAGAACAACTGGCCAGGTTTAAATGAATCCCTCTCCATTAATTATCTTTTAAAACTGAGAGCTTTAAACAGATGATTATTTATTTATATATTTATTTACATATTTATTTATTGCTCTTTTCAAAAAATTGTGAAGTGGGTGATTATCTTATTTTATATCTATTAATATGTATTTATTAACATTTTGTCAACGACATCATAGTTTGTATTGCCCTTTTACATTTTTGTTACTTAGGGGGAGTGGCTACTATCACATGAGGCACAAAGGGAGTCTTTAAAAGTGTTCTGTGTTTGATTTTAATTTGTCTGATGAAGTTCTTTTGTTAAGGACGAAAGTGCTTACCAGCTTTCTTTTGTCTTACAATAAACTTTTTTGATTCACTTTGTGGACTACCAGCATTTTTTACAGCATCAACATACCCGTGGTTTTATTGTGGAGTATTTGGTTCGCACACTTCTGCAGTTTGGTCAGTAGTTTCTTTCTGTCTTTTGGTGCTTACTGTTTGTTATGGCAGATGTGGAAGATACCATTAACTCCAATGAACCTCCTGTTAAAAGTACTGATTTCAGTACTTTACAATGTGCTGTAGCAGATTTAACTAACATTGTTTTGTCTCTTTCTCACAAAGTGGACTCCCTGACTGCCAAATCCCCAAATGAGGTAAAATGCTCTGCAACTATATTGGAAGGAGGAGAAATGGCATCTTCCAACTCACAGAGCTCCTTGAACCATCCTTGTAGCTTACAAATTTGCACTACTGGAGCATCTGGTCCTAGTAACATTAATGTGTCTTCTACCTTTATGGCTAATTTAGCTAAGAGCCCCACAAACTATTCCTTGTGGACAATGAACTGCTGACATTTTTTTCTGGTACACAAGGCTTGAATACAGTACCACAGTTAAAAGACTGGATTTCTGCCACCATTTCCCTACAAAATGGACAAGTAAACCAAAATGAGACTGGTAACAAAAGCTTACATTTACTTTTAGAAGAGTTTGAATATTATTTATCTAAGATAAAACATCTACAAATGGACAATGCTTACTTTATAGAATGCCTCAAAGAAAAAAATTGTACCTAAAGGGTTACGAAAGTGGAGGTATCCTAGTGGATTAAAATCTGATTCTGATTTTTTTCTTGAATTATCTGCGTTATTTGATACACATGGCTTTGACTATATGAAATTGATTGTATCTAACAATGAAAAAATTATTAATGAATTAATGGATAAAGCTACTGAATTGGATACAGCAATTTCTACACACAGACAGTATGCAGATTTTAAATGTGAGCGTTTTAGAATTTTTAAAAGTATAGATGATTTGAGTAACAATATAAAATACCGTAAGATGAAAAAGTTAAACAGGGATAAAATGGAGTATAGTAAGGGCATTGCATAACCTAATCCCCCACCATCCCAGGAATGGGGTAACAAATATAATGCATCTGAAAATGTGATGGTAAATACTAAGGTTGTTCCCCAGACCTATTTCTTACATGACCAAGATGATGATGAATACTTTTTAGACGAAAGTATACCCCCCTTTAAGACATTCGGAACGTCTGAAAAACAAGACCCCCCCCAAGTGTACATCTTGAGAGGGGAGAATTATGTAGCCCATTCCCACAACAACAATCAATGGAACAGAGGACGGGGGGGTTTGAACAACCACAAGGATGGAGGGAACTTCCGCAACAGGAAATGGTCGAACAGGAAATAAGTTTTATGTTGAATAATACAGTCATTGATGATGTACAAGTAGTTGATAGTGGAAACCATGTTTTACCCACTTGCCGTATTTTAACTAACAGCATAGGTGATTTTAAGGTTTATAATTTTTCAAACCTTGAGTTTAATAAAGAACAATGTGATGTTTTTTCCAAAGGGTTTACTTATGTCCCATGGTAACATAGTAACATATCACAAACTTTGATGGACCTAAAATTGTATACCCGTAAAATAAATTTTAAGATTTTATTTCAGAATTCCTTCCCTATTCAACCCACCAGCTCATTATCTATATTTAGCACATATAACCCCCCTTGCATCCTATGGTTACCCTATTTGAAAAAATATGTGAATTAGATAATAGGAGTGCAGTGCGCTTTCCACCTGTTGTAATGGGGAGGGTTACAATATACAAGAAGATATACTTATAAAAGAAATTAATGGATTACTTGACACAATCAGAATTATGAAACCCGATAAGGGTGGGGAGTTGCTATTATGAACTTGGACGACTATAATAGAAAAAATGTTGTTCATATTGGAAGGAAAAGCATACAGAAGATCATCCATCAGTGAGGTTAATAGTGCCTATTTAAAAATTAAAAATGAATTACAGGACTTATTTATCAATGGTTTTATCAATATGGACGTTTTGAATTATTTGACTGTTATGTATCCCAAACTAGCAGTAATATTTGGTCTCCCGAAACTACATAAGAATGTATCACAACCACCCATGCGACCCATAGTTGACTCCAAGGGTTCAATTATGCAACCCCTGGCAAAGTACTTAGATTTTAAGTTAAAGAAATTTGTGCAGCAAGAGTCACATATATGTAAAGACACATGGGGCTTCTTAAAGGATATTAATCATATACCCTTTGAAGGCTCCTATATGTTAGTAACGGCTGATATAAAGGATTTGTATTCAGCAATTCCCCACCAGGAAGGGTTAGAATGGTTTAATGAATTTCTATATGAAAAGAAAATAAACCATTTTGATGTAATAATGTATACCCAGTTGATGGAGATGGTCCTTAAGAACAATTTTATTTTATTTAATAAGGACATTTTTTTACAACAGGAAGGGGTAGCTATGGGTTCTGTGTGTGGTGGTCTTTATTCTAATATAGTGGTTTTACAGTGGGAGAAGAAACATTTGTTTCCTTCTGACTTTTACAAGCATGTTAAATATTATACATGATTCCTGGACGACCTTTTTATTTTATGGGATGGTCCCTATGCCCTTATTAGTGATTTTATCAGATATTTAGATTCTACCACTTCATTTTTAAGATTTACATATTCATTTAACTTACACGAGATAGCCTTCCTTGATATTAAATGAATTAAGGATTACCAGAATAGTGGGTTTATATCCAAAATATATCGAAAGGACACATATTCAAATTCACTACTTCGTTATAGTAGCACCCACCCTCAGAAACAGAAAAAAGCTATTATTCAGGGACAGTTTGCACGGGCTGCCCGTATGGTATCACTTTCAAAAGATTTTTTAGATGAATGTGATACTTTAAAAGATATGTTTTCAAAGAGGGGCTACCCGTTGAGACTAATTAACGATGTCCTTTTAGAGGTAGTAAATAAGAGAGAAAAAAAATGTTATATACCTCTTTTATCTGAAGTTTTATTGGATGTAACACACACAGTGAATGTCATACCCTTAAACTCTGTTTTTACAGGAAAAGATTATAATATTTCATTTATTACTACATACACAATTGATAGTCCTGATATTAAACATATTTTGAGTAAAAATTGGTCAATTCTAACACCTGACTGAACTATCAGAACACATATTGATGAACAACCTACTGTTATTTTTAGACAAGGTAGAAATTAAAATTTTTTTTTCGAGAAAGGACATGCTGTGAATCATTTTTCGAATGGACATATGTTGAAGTGTGGTATGTGTCGATACTGTCCCTTTATAAAGGAAGGAACAGTATTTACTATCAACAACACTAAGATTCATATCAAAAATAAGTATAACTGTAACTCTGAACGTATTATTTATTGTGCCCTCTGTAACCTATGTGATTGTTTTTACATTGTAAAAACTGATAGAAAACTTAAAAGTAGAATATCTGAACATTTGTATGAAATAAGAACAGGCAAAGAGACAAATGCTTTGTATAAACATACTTCAGAGATCAATGACCACACTTTTAATTTTTTTGTTATTGATGGCGTTACGATGGATATGAGGGGAGGTGCATGGTCTGCTTTACTTGAAAAGAGAGAATTATACTGGCAGTTATTATTAAATGAGAACAACTGGCCAGGTTTAAATGAATCCCTCTCCATTAATTATCTTTTAAAATTGAGAGCTTTAAACAGATTATTATTTATTTATATATTTATTTACATATTTATTTATTGCTCTTTTCAAAAAATTGTGAAGTAGATGATTATCTTATTTTATATCTATTAATATGTATTTATTAACATTTTGTCAACGACATCATAGTTTGTATTGCTGTTTTAAATTTTTGTTACTTAGGGGGAGTGGCTACTGTCATGTGAGGCACAAAGGGAGTCTTTAAAAGTGTTCTGTGTTTGATTTTAATTTGTCTGATGAAGTTCTTTTGTTAAGGACGAAAGCGCTTACCAGCTTTCTTTTGTCTTACAATAAACTTTTTTGATTCACTTTGTGGACTACCAGCATTTTTTACAGCATCAACATACCCGTGGTTTTATTGTGGAGTATTTGGTTCGCACACTTCTGCAGTTTGGTCAGTAGTTTCTTTCTGTCTTTTGGGATTCTTTCTCTGTTTTGCACCCTCCCACTTACTTCTAGACAGGAATTTCTTTCTTCGTTTGCGTAGTCTATGCCAGGGGTCCACCAGGGTGACTTGTTTTTCTGGATCAACCTGGGTTTAGTTCAATCACGTACTGCTGTTTCTATGCAGTTGTTTAAGAGGTTATACAGGGCATTCATGTATACTTCTGCATAAGCCTCCATGTTTTCAGGGTTAGGAGAGCTTTAACATTACCTATGCTGTCACTTAATAAAAGGTAATTAGCCTTGGAAAAATTCTTTAGGGTTTTTGGGTTTGATAAGGGTTCTAACATTACATTTATTTCCGTTACATTTATTTCAAAGGAGCCTTATTTATGATTCAATCTTACCAATGAGGACATTATCCTGGGGGGTACAATGCTCCCCATTTTTGTGAGTACTATGTCAAGGATATTTGAGCCCCTAGTGGGAGTGGAGACCAGCTGTGCCAGAGCATTTGCACTGACATAGTTCAGGAATCTCGAAACCTGCATGTTAATGGCCATATATGTTTCCCAGTTTATGGAGGGGTAGTTAAAATCATCCATGAGTAGTGTGTTAGACTGAATGATAAGAGATTCTAGTAACTTTAGATATGCGGAGTGGTTTTCATGGTTCATTGTTTGGGACCTGTAGCCAGCAATGATATGGTGGGGGATTTCGTCTGTGGTCATCTGGAGATGGAGTAGCTCAAGTGAGTGATCCTGCTTGATCAGTCTAGAGGTGTGATTGTTTTTTTACATAAATGGAAACACCTCCTACTTTCATTTTTTTCCTTTTCAGGGGGGTGATCTGAATGTGTGATAGGCATTGTAGCCTTGTACTGCTGGGGTGCTTTCTGTAACCTTGAACCACATTTCTGTAACTACACAGATGTTAGCATTCTCCAGAGCAAGGAGAGCTTCCAGGAAGTATAGCTTCTTGTTAAGACTCCTAGCACTGAGCAGTAGTACCTTCAGCTTGGCATTAGAAGAATTTGTTACGTTGGTAGGTCTCTTGGTTTGGCATGCCTAAAAAGGGCAGTATGGTGGTAGCTAATGTCTTGGCCAGTATTCAGAAGCTTAGCAGCAACAGGTGCAGACCATCTCTGGTAAATTAGTGTGGTTTGCCAATCATGTCATCCAAGGCTGATAAATACTGGATCCCCATGGTATGACACCAGTAGCTAAGCCAATTTTAGAAGTCAATCATTTTCTGTTTGCATTATGATATTATTCTTGGTGAGGGTAGAATGCTGCTTAATGAGAGGCTCATACCAGACTGTGACATGTATTCAGAGAAGTCCATCATGTCTCTCTTCATATAGTTCAGGGAGGTACTTCTCAGATCATTCGCACCCACATGGACTATGACTGAGTCATACTGGTACTTGTAGATGAGTGACCTTAGTGCCTCCATGATCTGGAGAATCCTGGCCCCTGACAGGTGACTGACTGTAATCCTCTCTTTATCCAACATGATGAGGGGGCATCCATGTGTCTCACAGTGGCATCTTCTATGACCAAGATGTTTGAAAGTGTGATGTTTTGCCTTAAGAGCTTTCTTGTGGAGACACTGTGATGTGTATTTTTATGTATAGTGGTTGGTGCCGACTTGGTTTTGTTTGCATGTGGTTTCTGACGGCAACGTATAGGAGGCCTCTGAGGTTTTGGTAAGGTACTTGTGAGTACCTCCACATATGTAGGTTTATGTGTTGAGACCTTATTAAGTGAGGGAAATGATGTGCGTCTGCTGACAACCTGGGTTGCCATTTAATTTATCAGTATGTGAGAGTCGTGTCTCAATTTTCATAGCATAATTACATCTCTCACATAACGTGTTTGTTTGTTTCAGGATTAAGTGGTTGTCAGTGTACATGAGACAAATGCTACATTGCCTCAGGATGCCCATGTCCATGAGGCTGGCCAAAGAGATAGCAGGAAAGTGCCTATCCATGGTTTCAGTTTTTTTTACTATGGGTTTAATCAGGAAGAAGAGTTGGAGATTTAACTGGACAGGGATGATAGCACACAGACAAAGAATGGATGCTATACTCAGTGTGAACTACAGCTGTCCAACAAGGCGATGCTGCTCTATGTACTACTCATATGCTCCTAGAGCAGCAGGGGGAGAGGGGAAGGTTGCAGAGATAGTTATTCTTAGGAAATTCTTAACTTGAAAGTGTTTGTGTCTACATAGGGCACTGCTAACTGCCACTGTGTGGAGAGCAGCTTAGCTCAAACACTGGCCTTATATAGAATCAGAAAACCAGGTTTTACAACAGCAAGACCTGCAAAACAATCTATAGTCTGAATCTCAGATGTAAAACTGACTATGTGGAATGCTGTGAGGCTCCCCTCCCAG